>NW_027506953.1:274727-509727 GCF_052324685.1 Brachyhypopomus gauderio
TGTTGGGTTGCAAACACACACACACACACCCAGACCATTGTGTGTTGGGTTGCAAACACACACACACACACACCCAGCCATTGTGTGTTGGGTTGCAAACACACACACACACCCAGCCATTGTGTGTTGAGTTGCAAACACACACACACACACCCAGCCATCGTGTGTTGCTAGTTCACCAGTAGCTAAATCACCCCTGAAACTCCCAGCAAGATGATGTCATGGCTGTGTCAAAGGAGACAGATGCTGAAGTCAGGTGGAAAGCCCTCTAGACTCGGGGATGACTAGGATGAGCACCAAGACATCCCTCGCCTCGCTGGCCTGTCGCCATTCAGACTACATAAATCAATCACAGCTCGCCACTCGACTTTCTCGTGCTCTGCTGTGTGGACTGAGGAGCTTTGGGTTGTTTTGGGTTTTTTTTGTTTTTTTTTTTTTTTTCATCCATTTGTTTTTATGGTGTTTGGCAGATTTTGTTGTTCGCTGCTCTGGGAAATCAGACAGGAGAGAGATTTCATTTCTGCTGTTGTCTGAGCTCGTGAGTGCCATCCAGCTGGACCTTGTGAACCTCGATGACGACAGACCCACAAATCATTTCTGGATGCGTTTTCGGTTTCTGTGCCCCCTCAGGACTTTTAGGCTTCTCTTAGAAACAGAACTAATGAACATTTAGTACATTAGTTATTTAGATATTTGTGAACTTGTGTGCATCATTGATATTTAGATATTTGTGAACTTAAATCACAAAGCTGATTCCAGAGTTAAATGATCAGTTTTTACCAAGTCCTGCTTCGGGAAATATTGGGGAGTGATTATTGGGGGGGTGGAGGGGGGGCAACCTTAATAGACGAGTCCACAATAACCAATGACCTTTTTCCTGGCTCAGGAGTCTGCGGGTCGTTAGCGACCACTATGTTCCGTCTTCCTTCAGATACAGAAACACATGCCACAGTTGAGTATATTTCTCAGTAGGATCAGCCATCTGATCACCATTAGCCCTGGGGATATAAAATATATGAAAGAGCCACGGTAGGGACCACGGCAGGGAAGGAATCATTTTAATAACGCAGAGGCCAAGCTGGTTACGAGGGAGGGGGCCGAAGCCACAGAAGCCAAACGATCTACAGCATGAAAACGTGCTCACGTTGGAGCCGGCCAATGAAATGAGACGGCCTGGCTAGCGACTTTGTCGGTGTCATGACAACAGTGGCAGGACCAGCCCTTCCTTTGTGATGCATTAGTGAGTCATTTGGGAGTCAGTATTAAACCCACATACCCAGGACGGCTGGATGGGGATCTGCTAATGGACACTGAAGTGCACATATGTAAAGAGGAGGAAGTGGGAGGGGTTGGTAGTAATTGGCAGGAGGGTGGGGTGGTAGAAACTGGCAATAATTTAATCCCAATATCTGTTAAGGCGTCCGTCACCAGGGCCTCCATAAAGCCTACATGCGAAGACTGGGCCGCCAGCACCGCCATATTTTGTGATGGTTGTAAAATGTATAAAGTCAGTAAAAAGTGTTCTTTCCCACAGTATAAAAAAGGCAGATGACAACCTCCCAGACGTTACACCCCCACGTGTCCCAACCCTGCACCCCACACCCGTCCCCACCCCGGACCTCCACGTCTCCCCACACCCCGCACCCCTACATCTCCCCACCCCCACGTCTCCCCACCCCGCACTCCCACGTCTCCCCACCCCAGACCCCCACGTCTCCCCACTCCCACGTCTCCCCACCCCAGACCCCCACGTCTCCCCACCCCCACGTCTCCCCACCCTGCACCCCCACATCTCCCCACCCTGCACCCCCTCTTGTGGTCTCCCCACATGCTTTTTGGTGTTGTTGATGCTCTTTAATTGTGGTGACGTCACTCGTGGATCTGGGCTAGTTCAGGCAGTTCAGTGAGTTCTCCCTGAGGTTGCTGCAGGCATTAGTTCAGTCAGCCTGGCTGTATTTTCCATTTGTAAGATGCAAATTGTGGAATTCAAGTGTGAAGTTCAGTCAGAAACATACAAGTCGAATGCTTATCCATAAAATGTGTACAACACTAGGATAAACGGCTTACACACTCAAAGTTGAATCCGATCTGTTAACTGGCAGCTTCTTAGATGCGGTATCTGAAAGCCCACTGAAAACCTGCTTGTGTAGCAGTGAGAGCAAAAACCCAAAGTATGAGGAGAAGAGCCATGGTGTGGGGACCTTCAGAAGAGACAGGAGTGTGTGTGTGTGTGTGTGTGTGTGTGTGTGTGTGTGTGTGTGTGTGTGTGTGTGTGTGTGTGTGTGTGTGTGCGCGCGCGTGTGCAGGCCTTTAAGGAGGCGCAGGGCTCATCCCTGAACTTGGACTCGAGTCTCATCGTTTCTGAATGGGCGACTGAAAACTCCCCCGGCTGCGTCTGTGCAGCTCTGATGGAGTTCAGTCCACCCACAGAGCCATGAGGAGGTCAGAGAAACACGAATACTAATTAGTGGGGCGGAGACAAGAGATGCAAGGGGTCAGCAGCAAGCAGATTGGAGGTGGAGCCAGTACCCCACACACAGGAAGTATTTAGCCACGTCAACCACGTAATGCAATAAATCACGCCACCACCATTCACCACTGACAGCCCACACCTGGGTGTATGTTTGGACTCAGATGAACTTAAATATGTTGGAAACAAGGGATTTATTTCATATCTCTTTACTCTTTCTTGTAATGAGGATTGGTTGCTGTTAAACATTTCAGCACAAGAATAAAAACGAACCTCCGTATCTGATTTACGCGCGCATGCTACAATTACACCCAGGGAAGCCTGTGTGCAGACACAGCAGCGTCCCCGCGTTTGCGCTGCGTCCGGGGGAGTGTCCACACTGCCCCCCTGCCTGGAGACCACAGCTATGGGTCCAGACGGGTGTCCTGGCCTCGGCCCCCGGGCCCGCCCCGCCCCGCCCCTCTCGGCTATATCCATCACCACTGTGCTCACTACTTAAAAAGCCATCATGGTTTCTTGGGCTGTTGCACTCCACCCTCCGGCTGGCCGGCTGCCCTCAACTCTCCTCAGATACTTTTACGCCGTTTATGATGCACGCAGGTATGAATGTTTCAAAACTAGTTTTCTGTGACACTCTCAAGGCACCCAACATCCAATCATTCACAAATGTGTTCACGTCGGGACGTTCACGGATCTGTTCACATTGAGCCGTTCACGTTATACTACTGGCGCGTCATGGGACAAGGGGAGAGGGGTAACGGGGCGAGGGGAGGGGTAACGGGGCGAGGGGGAGAGGGGTAACGGGGCGAGGGGGAGAGGGGTAACGGGGCGAGGGGAGAGGGGTAACGGGGCGAGGGGAGAGGGGTAACGGGGCGAAGGGAGGGGGTAACGGGGCGAGGGGAGGGGGGGTAACGGGGGCGAGGGGAGAGGGGGTAACGGGGCGAGGGGAGAGGGGTAACGGGGCGAGGGGAGAGGGGTAACGGGGCGAGGGGAGGGGGGTAACGGGGCGAGGGGAGGGGGGTAACGGGGCGAGGGGAGAGGGGTAACGGGGCGAGGGGAGAGGGGTAACGGGGCGAGGGGAGAGGGGTAACGGGGCGAGGGGAGAGGGGGTAACGGGGCGAAGGGAGGGGGTAACGGGGCGAGGGGAGAGGGGTAACGGGGCGAGGGGAGAGGGGTAACGAGGGGAGGGGGGTAACGAGGGGAGGGGGGGTAACGAGGGGAGGGCAGGGGTAACGAGGGGAGGGGTAACGGGGCGAGGGCTAATAGGGTGAGGGGGAGGAGTAACGGGGCTAGGGGGGGGAGGGGTAATGGAGAGAGGAAAGCTCTGCTTTCACTCTGTTGATGAACCTAGCCAAGAACAACTACACAAAAAAAGTGTACACACACACGCGCGTGTCCTTCCTACCATACACGCACACATCCTCACATATACATATACTCAGACTTACAAAAATTTGACTACACTGAAATTATTCACCATAGCAATAATGAAATCCATATTAATATGTGTGTCAATTTGAATGAATCCCAAAATATTAGGGCCTCCCTTTTCCCTGCTGTTGGAAGGTTTACCAAGTAGCTGACCCCTGGTAGCTGACCCCTGGCCTTGGGACTGCACACAGTTTGACTGTTTGACCTCCACCCTCAGGCTCAGACGACTGCACGGTGCGGTTCTGGGAAGTGTGCACAGCCCGCTGCCTAAAGACGATGGAGGTGGGCGGTCCAGTGAAGAGCGTTGCGTGGAGTCCCGCCCCTGCCGTGAGCCTGGTCGCCGTGAGCTAGTAAGCCCCGCCCCTGACCCCGCCCCTCCCTCCCTGCCCAGGCGGGGTGACTGGTGCAGACGCAGGGAGGTGTGGATGTGACCTTACGACACCCCACATGTGTCAATCACTGACCATCCTCCAAATGGCAGTACAGACAAAGCTAAACTCTGATCCTAACAAATTTATCATAAATAATAATTAATATAATAAATATTTTTTTTTATATTTAGTGTAATGTGAAAAAAAGTTACATACATCTATTAATAGTAGCTAACGTTTTTCTTCCCCTGGGTGAAGTTCTGGTTCCTGTCAAGGTTTCTTCATATACTCAATGGAAGCACGTGTTTGGCTGTGTTTGTGTTTGGCTGTGTTAGTGCCATGGTCTCTTAGTTTGCTCTGGGAAAGTCTAGACCCAGATTTCTGTAAAACTGCTTTGTTTCTATAAGAGAAAACAATATTAAACAACCAGAATATAACTGTATAGGTCCATGTAGGACTCAGTGATTGAGGTGAGGACATGACCACCTTACACATATGAACACATATGACATGCACACATATGAACATATGAACACATATGACATGCACACATATGAACACATATGACATGCACACATATGAACACATATGACATGAACACATATGAACATATGAACACATATGACATGCACACATGACATGCACACATATGGACATATGAACACATGACATGCACACATATGAACATATCAACACATGACATGCACACATATGAACATATCAACACATGACATGCACACATATGAACATATGAACACACATGACATGCACACATATGAACATATGAACACATATGACATGCACACATATGAACACATATGAACATATGAACACGTATGACATGCACACATATGAACATATGAACACGTATGACATGCACACATATGAACATATGAACACGTATGACATGCACACATATGAACATATGAACACGCACACATATGAACATATGACATGCACACATATGAACATATGAACACATATGACATGCACACATATGAACACATATGACATGCACACATATGACATGCACACATATGAACACATATGACATGCACACATATGAACATATGAACACGACATGCACACATATGAACACATGACATGCACACATATGAACATATGAACACATGACATGCACACATATGAACATATGAACACATGACATGCACAGATATGAACATAAGAGCAATTTGATCTTCATTCTCACACAGCACTGATTACTTGGTGTGATCTCCCCCCCCCTCTCTCTCTCTCTCTCTCTCTCCCTCCCTCAGTGGGGAGACTGTGCTCCTGTTGAACCCTGGTCTGGGAGACAGGTTAGTCTGCAGTGCTACTGACCAGCTCATCTCCTCCTATGAGGAACCAGAGGAAGTCAAAGATCAGCTGGTGCAGTGGGCCATCGCCGAGGGCAAAGGTCACGAGCAAGGCCAGCGGCTCATTCTCACTCATCCCAAGGTATCCTGGAAGCTCGTCCTAGTACATAGTCACACGCACGCGCTGCTTGGTTGCATGTAGTGTGTGCCTAACTCTGGTCATGTAGTGTGTGTGTGCCTAACTCTGGTCATGTAGTGTGTGTGTGCCTGACTCTGGTCATGTAGTGTGTGTGTGCCTGACTCTGGTCATATCGTGTGTGCCCAGTCAGAGGCAGCGGTGACCTTACGACATCACCTACCTCATAGTCACGAGGTATTTCACTGTTGGCAAAACCCACAAACTTGTGGTCGTCCTTTTCCTGAAATGGAAAGAAATATAAGACCCCTCCAGTGTCCAGTTAAACTACTGGAAAAAGAGTCTCCTCCCCTGTTGGCCGGCTGCTGGAGCTGAAGGCGTTGTTCACAGCGGCCGTAAATAAGGCTCTCGCTGCATCTTTGAGGTTGTAATCGGATTAATAGTGGTGAGGCTACCGCAGAATGACTCTGACCCTTGACTTTTGTACCATTATACCTCACCACCTCTCTGTCTTTCGCTCTAATTCAAATTCAGATTGCTTTATGGATATGAATTGTAACTAACAATTATGAAAAAAGTGATACATTTGTGATCAAAGGAAAAAAATGGGTAAACGAAAAGTATATAATAAAACTTAAAATAGACCTAGTGTAACCACCTCTCTCCCTCCCTCCATCCTCCTGTCTCTCTCCCTCTCCCTCCTCCCCTCCCTCCTCCTGTCTCTCTCTCTCTCTCTCTCTCTCTCTCTCTCTCTCTCTCTCAGGCTGTGAGACAGGTGGCCTGGCATGGCCGTGGTGACTACCTGGCGTGTGTCATGCCTGACGACGGCAGCAGTCTGCAGGTGGTGATCCACCAGGTGAGCAAGCGGCGCACGCAGAACCCCTTCCGCCGGAACAAGGGCGCTGTGCAGTGCGTATCCTTCCACCCCTCCCGGCCCTACTTCCTGGTGGCCACACAGCGCTATGTGCGCGTCTACAACCTCATTAAGCAGGAACTCGCCAAGAAGCTCGCGGCCAACTGCAAGTGGATCTCCAGCATGGCCATCCACCCTGGAGGTGAGTCCCGTGTGCAGGGGTAGAGAGGACACGCGTGTTGTCTGGAGAACTCGAGGTTCTCAGGGGCTGTATGTTCATGGTTGGAGAACTCTAGTCTGTCTCTCATCTCTCCAGGTGACAATGTGATCTGTGGTAGCTACGACTGTCGACTGGCCTGGTTTGATCTGGATCTGTCCACGAAACCTTACAGAGTTCTCCGGTGAGTTTCTCAGGTCGTCTGGCCCAATCTTGACCGAGGGCACCTCAGAAGCTGAGGTCGTCACTTCAGACATCTGACACCTCATGGCAAACAAATATGTTTTTAAGGGTTTTAAAGACCCTCAGAGTCCTGCTGAGTGTCTTTTGTGTACTGTATTCTAGCATGTTCTGTAAAGTGAAAGTGATTCATGTGGACTAAATCTAGAATGGCCAGTGTCCTTGTGCGATGTGAAGTTTATCTGCCTTGAGATGATTGTGTATTGTGGTGCATTTTGTCCGTGTATTTTAGCTTGATGTTTCTCAGCAAGCTTCATAATTATAAATGCAAAGCAAAGTGGAATCTGAATGTCTGAGGCCTCTGGAGACACATTCAGAATCAGCATTCCTGATTCTGTCTTCTGTCCCTGACCAACCAGGCACCACAAGAAGGCCCTGAGGGGCGTGGCCTACCACAAGCACTACCCCCTGTTTGCCTCAGGGTCAGACGACGGCACAGTCATCGTCTGTCATGGCATGGTGTACAAGTGAGTGTGTACCTCTCTCCCTCCCCCCCCTCCTAACTGATGGTAATGTGTATGGTTAAGGGGAACGTGGGTCTGAACCTAAACCTCCTCAGCTGCTCTTCCACTTTTTGTCCACAACTTTCTGCTCTAGATGGTGATGTATATACTGCCGCCATATTTCCAGTAATATAGGTTTCATAATTATACCCCTCTCAACACTCCCCTGCACACATGAGACCAGCAGCACTAACCCTTAACACACACACACACACACACACACACACACACACACACACACACACACACACACACACACACACACACACACAGACAGGTCAGAGCAGCAGCACTAACCCTTAATACACACACACACACACGTGAGACCAGCAGCATTAACCCTACACACACACACACACACACACACACACACACACACACACACACACACACGTGAGAGTAACCCTTCCTCCTCCACAACTCTGATTTGGGTTTTCTTGTTTGTTCCATACAGTGACCTGTTGCAGAATCCTCTCATCGTGCCTGTTAAAGTTCTGAAGGGTCATACCATCACCCATGACCTGGGGGTGTTGGACGTAGTCTTCCACCCCACTCAGCCCTGGGTCTTCTCCTCCGGGGCCGATGGAACAGTTCGTCTCTTCACCTAGACGTCACTGCCATGCCTGTCCTCTTGTGACTGTGTGTTTCCTGGCCAAACATGAATTTTTAACCGAATAACATGGATGACTGATAGTTTAATACATTTTCTTTGAAATTATCCATTTGTCTTTTTTTAATTATTTTTATTAAATACAACAAAAGGAAAAGCATCTACACCAGAGCACCATGGGCGCGTTCAGCAGGATCGGGTTTAATCTCTGGCTCTGCCTCTCACAGTCGGGTCTTCTGAAACGCCATCGTCTACCGGCTGAGCTGCTACTCCTGGGATGAGAGGGCAGCCTGTGCAGTGCCAGTCAAACATGGGTGTGAGACCGTTAGCTGTGTTGGACTGTGCTACACTGTGCTAGACTATTAGTCCTGTCAGAGGACAAGCTTGCTGAGAGCTTAAGCAAAGGCATTGAACAATTAAACTCAAACTGCCCTTCCTGAGGGTGAGCCGGCGTCAGAGCTGTTTGCCGGTATCCGTGAGGAGGCACGACACATTTAACCGTTTCTGTAACACGTTGAGCTGTAAAACGTTGACCGCGGGGCGTTCTGTCCGCCGTTATTCTTTAATTAAAGCCGGTGTTCCTTGAAGCGCCTTTTTTGTGTCTGCGGTTTTCTTTTGCTGTCCTCTTCACTCTGTTCAGCACAGTGCAGGTCAGCGAGGGTGATTTGGTCCTGAAATATATGCAGCGGGGAGCTGGGGTGGAAATGGGCTTCTTTTCTCTCCTGGGGGGCCAGACGTGAGCGCTCAGAAGTCTGTGTGTATTAGAGATCAGGTTTCAGAGAGGCTGTACACCTGTGGGCACCCCTCCCCTCCCCCGCCATCAGTCTGCTGGGGGGTGGGGGTTGTCTGCTTTTTACAGACTCTTATTAAAGTCTGAACACACATGCTCCCCCCCCTCCCCGCGTCCTGGCGAATGACGATGAAGTAACGTGTTTACAGATCTTCTGAAGAGATGCATATAAACATTTGACCTCGGCGCTGCACACGTCTGGTGAGGAGAGGCCCAGCTGCTTGACTGACTGTTGTAGACGGTTTTCTCTTGGAGGCTGAGATAATCCAGCTTCTGCTGTCTGTCCTAGAAACGGCGTGTAGAAACCAGCGCCTGTTCAACAGCAGACCACATTTGGCAGGTGGGCGGTTTTATTTATTTGTCTGGACTGGAGATGCTGTTAGTTCTGTTGGGACGTAGAGGTGAAATCATGTTTCTATGAATAACTCCTGACGCCTTGTCACACTCTCTGATTTCATGCTGGACAGTTCTTTCATTGAACTTCCTTCCTAGACAAAATGGTTTATGCATTTTGGTATAAACTCATTGAGATGTGCTGAGATGTTCTTTTCTGTTAGCCAAGGAGAAATGTGTGTGTGTGATGAGAGCTTTCACAGTGCAACTCCAGCAGTGAAGGACCTTTCAAACACTAGTTCCTCTGAAGATCTGCACCAACACATAGAAATGCTATATGCAGGGATGGAGGAACACCATGGAGGAACACCATCTCTCCACCATGACGACATCCTTCACTCTTTATCGTCTGTTAAATAAAACACTAAAAGCACATGGTTAAAACCTGAGGTGGGATACCACATTTATCACTTAATACCATCAGTAACCATGGAAACCACTCTGCAGGCTGCAGATGTCCGTGTTGACTCCCTGTTATTCCCAGAACTCTTCAGCACTAACGAAGGAAACGTCTCGTATTAATTCGTATTAATTCAGTTTGCTTTATACATTTGAAATGTATTCTCATACACAAATGGTAGAAAGAAACCTCCAGGTTTTAAAGGGCCCAATTGGCAGGAGTTAAAAAGATTTTGCCATAATAAACCGAAAGTTATCGGGTGCTTGGTCTAAAAGGACAGAGACATGGGCTTCAGACACACACTCCCGGTCTAGACGCAAAGAAATTCCAGGGCAGAGCTTAGCTGTGCCCTGATGCGTGGCCAGACTCGCTGACCTCTTAGTGACCTCCTCTCGTGGACACTCCTCTGCAGGCACAAGTGGATGGAGTCCCAGCCTGCGGGCCCGTCGGAGAGCCTCCTCCGGCCTGGACCAGGAGCCGGTCCCTGCTCTGCTGGATGGTGAGATGGGGAGTGTTTCGTTGTGCTGGGGCTTTTGTGCTGCACGTATTTTGCCTCCTGCCTCTCCGTTTGACTATGACAGACTTAAGACTTCAGACAGTGGCAAAAGAAAAGCCCTCTGGAGGCTTTGAGTGTCTGTCATGGTGCGTCTCACCCACAGTCCTAGAGTGTGTGTGTGTGTGTGTGTGTGTGTATGTACATACACGTACCTGTGGTTTTCCTGTCAGTGAAACCCAATAACAGTCCCATTGCATCACTCTGAATAGTTTTAGAAGAAAACGGAGGCTGTCCTGGCAGTCTGAGCGTGTTTCCATTGCTTTTCCTGAATCTTTTTCCTCCTTCGCTTTCTTTCCCTGTGGAGCGAGTGGTCAAAACAAACAGCAAATATGCGGTGTGGAGAAACCGGGCACGGAGAAAGTCACATTCCACGATAAGTGGAAGAAATGAGAGCTGCGTTCTGCCCTCGTGCTGTTGTGAAGCTGCAGGAGATTTCACTGTTTAGAACAGTCACTTCAGTGGGGATGTTGCTCAGCGTTGCAGCGTGTCAGGAGACACCAAGCCTGCGTTGTCAGCTGCTTTTTGACAACAACGCCCGCCCTTGTCACATACTAAGCATGACGTTTGGAGGGGCCTGGAGTTTTCTAACTGGTAACGATGCATCACCGTGCCGCTCTAGTCAGAGTGAAAACCTCCGCAGCCATTTGACGTCATTTTTATTTGAGCGTTTGCCGTCATTTGTTTGAATACACGTGGTTTTACTAACACAAGGTGTTGGTCACATTAAAACTGCTGTAAGCAACATTGGTGACCAGGATAATTAAAGCAAAGATGTTAACCCCATACTTTCAGTCACACGCTGTTTACCCAGAGTGCCTTGCATTGCCTTTGTAATCCTGCCTGTGCTCTGTGTTCTCACAGACACAGCTGAGGACTGCCTCCATCTAGAAATGTTTACCCACTGATTAAAGATCCCGGACTGTACAGACCCCAGACGTTGTCTGAGCATTTCATGTTTTTAAGTAATGGAGAAGAGATCTGCATTGCACCTTCGGTCTCCACCAGTGGGCGTGGTTTTCCACGTCTGCTGTGTGGGGTGACCTTCCCAAAAGAATTGAATTGAGAGAAAAAGGTGCAGTAAACAAAAACATGTCCACGAGTGTCCGCCCATCACCGCCCTGTGTCAGAGCGGACTCTGGACTTGTTCTCCTTCACTTCTACCATTCACCACACCGCACCAGCCTACGCCCAAACTACCACACACAAGATCCAGTAGCTGTGAGCCAAGCCTTCAGGAGTGCAGGATGTGTGTTAGCAAAACCCACGTGGGGGTAATGGAGTTTAGTTACACTCAGTGTGTAGAGAAGGTTTTGTGAGAGCACCAGGTTTTGTTCCTCAGGGTTTGTTCTCTAACTTCGGCCCCTGCCTTCTTCACGACCTCCGGCCCTGTAGCCGCTACCTCTGGTAATGTCACCCCTGCGTTGGCTCGGAGACTCACATCCTGCCCCCGGATTATCACTGTCTTGGTAGTCACGAACAGTTGTTCTGTATCAGAGCTTGTCCTATGTAATCAGTCTTTAAACTTAAACAAGTGGGGTGGGACCTGTGCTTGATTTTTGTACACAGCAACAGTTCACTGCACAGAAAGACTTGGTAGTGCTCTTGCAACATTCAAAACTATTTGGGCATGTATGCTTGCTTAAATTGTTGTTATTGTTATTAATTTAAATATTGATAGTTCACATGTACATTGGTGCACAGCAGGAGATGCCCACATGATGTGTTGTAATTCCTCAAAGAAACATGTATAACAGGTCAAAGAAGTGTGTGTGTGGAGATATAAACCTGTTGACACAACGCCATGATACAGTGCCACGACACGCGAGCACTTACAGCCAACAGCCTCCACGACACAAAAACGAACAGGTCATTGCAAATAGTTGCAGCCAAATAGCCAAATCCATTACTGACATTGTAAAGGTACATGGATGTTATTACTCCGGCACCATGACACCCACACACTCACACTCATCGTGAGCATCTCCAGAGTCGTGACCACAGTCACAAGATGAGGTTTTCTGTTTGGAATCTGAAGGACAGTAATTCCAAGCCGATTATGGTTTTGAATGAGTCTGGTCCTAAAAAGGCAAAAACAAACACAGGTTTATAGACTATTAGACACAGTCACGCTTTCAGTGCTAATGTATACACAAACCGATACAAATCTCTCCCCACCACACACTCCCCAGCCACCAAGCTGACTTAGCTTCTTTTTTATATTGTGGCCTGTGGCAGATGCAAGCAGGCCCCAATTTAAGCTCCGGATAACGTCTGAACAGTCAATGGTCTGTAATCGCTGTCCTTCAAGTGGCGATAAAAGTTGTGTCCATATAAAAAGATTCCTGGCTCTGCAGTTGTGGTTCTCCAGAGAGGCCGTGCAGATTGCCATTGAGGGGCAGGATGTGCCCTGCTGTGGAAGGGGCAGAACCGACTCCCAAAGGTCCACCCATGGCAGTCCGAAGGCCTGCTGGCACGGTAGCCGGCGCAGACATGGTCTCTAGCGCCAGGAGGCACGAGAAGTCCAACCTGCTCTCTCACAGATCCTCAGTCTTATTTTGTCTGACTGTCGTGTCCTGTCTTGACAATGGAGTCCTTCTTCGGCTTTGAAGACTTTGGCAGATGGCGCCCAAAAAAAAAAAAAAACATTCCTGCAGAGGTTTTTTTCAGTTATGAAAAAAACGAAAGGAACTGAAGCCCCCGCATATCCCACTGAAATGGAGTATCATTTCACACAAAGCAGTCAGGTTTGATACTCCTTGACCCCAATTTGCAGCACCTGCAAAAATCCAAACTTTGGGAGTTTACAGTCTTTTAATTGGAGGGAAAACAGCCCTGCATGCTCTTGGCAGCCAGCTTAATTCAGATCTGTTACAAATTACCACTAAATGGGGGAACCTTTTTTATTTTCCTCCACATGTGCTTACAACCCAGCAATGACATCATGGTGCTCCAGCCATGCAGCCAGTGGTGGAAGTGAAACCGCAGCAGAATTGAGTTGCCTGAGCTAATTTAGAGAAAAGTAAAAGCTTTTGCTCTCTGGTTACTTTAAGCCCCACATTTGATATGGAGGGGCGTCTTTGAAGGGCACGCCAGGCTCGGGGCGGATTCCTGCCCTCCACCAGCCACTAACAGGGGCTGGCGGCACCCAACAGCAGTCTTTTATTATCTGGACACACAGGGACCTCTTCCTGTGTGTGTGTGTGTGTGTGTGTGTGTGTGTGTGTGTGTGTGTGTGTGTGTGTGTGTGTGTGTGTGTGTGCACTGAACAAAAGCTCCAGAACACAGTCACACCTACACCAGTGCATGTGGTGCTGGTTTCCTGTGTGACAGAGTACTGGGTTCACATTTGTTTTTGAATGATTCTAAGCCAGGGGCTGTTGGGTCTGAGACTGCTGTTCTGGAGGGGTGGTTCTGGTGGGGTGGCTCTGGAGGGGTGGTTCTGGTGGGGTAGTTGGGCTAGGGTTTAATAGGAGTGTTACAGTTCTAGTTAGAAACAATAAAATGTAATTTGAACAAATTAGCTGCAAATATCTGTTCAGGTCAGTTTGTAGTCAGTATGTGGGTGTTTGTGTGTGTATGTATTATACAGTATAGCCCAGAGTCATCACATATTTCACAATTGCTCAGGTAATTTCTAAAGTAGCCTAAATTGATTTCTTATATGCTTAATATTCAGAAATACCAAATGTTTGTCCTAGACAATATCCACTTGTTTATTATGTGTAATAATATTAGGTGTAATTATGTGAAATCTTGTCAGTTCCAAAAATGAGTACACCCTTATAAGTAATCTAATTAAGGCAATGCAATCCTTTCTAAAAGCTATAACTGAGTTCTGTTTGGATAATCAATGTTTGCAGGTGAAGCCAGTTGAGCCAATTGAATATAAATAGAACAAGCACAATCCATAGAAAACTATTCTGCTGTTGATGTCTCTAAAATGGTACAACATGACTTTAGATTTGAGGAAATAGAATAATCTTGCTGCATTTGAGAGGCCTTGAATACAAACAAATAAGTTAATTACTTGTCAGCAAGAATCCCTGTGAATACAGGATATAACGTGAATCCCGTGGCCAAGGTCATTCAGACTTACTGACTGGCTCTGGTAGTCCCCCATGTCATAGAGCCAGAGCTCTGGGGTTCAACATGTGACATGTAGCTAGACACTTGAAAGCCTGTCAGGAGGCTTCATGATCAAAGCAGGATCTGAATGCTGTTAGTCTTACACAAGAGAACATGGTGAGGGCAAAGGTGAATGGAACTGACATACGTGTGCTTAAAGATACAATGACATACATGTGCTTAAAGATGCTGTACTGCCCTTGAAGAGAAGGACAAAGTGGTGATTGAAGAAGAATCCTGGCCAGGCTTCTGTATACACAGCTGAGATTGAGAAGCTGGAGAAAACCTTTGTGAAGTTTGGACCACATCAGTTAATTGTGTTCATATTAAGTGAAGCGTTAGATGAGTTGTGAAATATGCCCCTCCATAACAGTACATCACAATTGTAAGAGCAGGACTGTTTGCAGTTGTTTCTTTCAATCCGATAGCCACAACTTGAATGAGCTCCTTCCAGAAATGATTTTAAGCATGTTACTAAAATTCTGTTACTATAGTTCCAAGAGCGTTCCACCACCTTTAGTGATGACATGAGGAGCATGTTCCATCAGGTGAAGCTTCTACCTGAGGACCGACTCCTATTATGACATTGCAACTGGAACAACCACCAGTTGCAGTACTGATGGTGGTGTTGAACAACTCTTCTGTTATTAGTTACCTCTTACAATGCAAGATCCTACAGCTGATAGCTGTGGCTTAGTCATGGTCAGAATTAACACACGTCCACAATTGGCCAGCATTGACACAGTCAGTCTGACATCTTGCTCTACAAGCATTGAACCATGAACTATCCAAGTCATTCTGCGTAACCTCCACACAGTCTTGGCTAGCCAGTATGATCCTGTATCAACCCCTATGCTATAAGGGTCAACATACTGGGACAGGGATGATCCAGTTTCCTGAGGATTCACTTTGTTTAAGGCATTTATGGGAAAAGGGACTGAACAACGTCCTACAGATGTCACTACCACAGTCTCATGTGGCACCAAGAAGCAGTGATCAGTATCAGTGTGCTCTAATTGGCTATCAAAACTGGTCACTACTGGGATGACCCGTTCTGTTTGCTTCTGGTCTGACTCCACAGTGGTGACCACATGATAGTTGGCCAGGCTCTAAGACATTTCATTGCAAGATGTGGCAGGACCCATGACCTGTTGCATGACCAGGACACTAATTAAAAAATTTTGCTTGCTGGTCTACTGATGAAACTTGTATTTAAGCCACCATTAGTCAAAGAATAGGTGATTTTATTGAAATTGAAGGTATACTCAGTTCAAAGTCTCTTTGCAAGTAGTGGATCCTTGTGGGACTGTGGGTTGCTCCAAGTGACCTACCAAAATCCCAAAGACTTGAGAGTAAGGACATGGCAGCACACTCAGCTTTTGGTTGATCATGCATTCGTAACCATCTGATCCTCTTTCAACCCTGCCAAACTTGGACTGTGCAGTGGACTGATCTTTAGTTATAAATACATCTGGTGTATTTGCAGGTTGTTATTAAAATGTCCTGTATTTCTACTGGCTGAACTTTGTTGACCAATCATAGTGCTGAGCACATTCGTGCACTATTTGAGTGATGTTAATGCATTAGCGCTCAGGTAGCAATGTTATCTACAGCAATGGTAGAATTTGAGCACCCCAACATCAGAGAAAACTAGCCATTTAATATGAAGTGAGGGACTATGCAGTGATTTGAGTTGCTGTTTGTGGGCAAATTGAGTTGTGTGCATGGATGGAGAGTGGGATTACTGCTGTATTTATAATAGATGTTTAGGGTCACAGATAGCCTAGTTAGTGGTTAGCCGTTAGCTTTGAAGATGCTTTGCTCAGCAGTATGTTCATTGGTGGATGATCACATGATGTTGGTCTATCGTTAAGGAGCTATAATCGCATTACATGTTCTCCATTTCTGTAGCTGGACAAACAAATGTACTGAAGTTTAGTTTGATGCTACGAGTGACCATGTCATGTTTTTTGCTATTACTGCCCCCATGTGCCCAGTTATTCCATCTTCATATAATTATTAGCAAGGAGCATCTGTCTTCATCCTAACATTGTCCGCTTATATTACTAAAGTACTAATGTGCACATTTCTGTACATGTGGCTATTATTTTGTGATTTATGTCGTACTCTTTGTATCTCTGTGTATATTGTAGAACTGCAAACTTCCACAATGACAGTGTAAACCTGTTGATGTCTATGGGATCTGGACTTCATTTGCTCTTTAAATAAGACAACATCTAACAATTCTGTCCAACTGCAGCATTTCAAACAAGTCCAAACCATAGTTCCTTCAAATCACCATGTAACCCATCATCTATGCAAAATATGATTTAATATAACTGCATATAGTCCCCATAGCTTGTGTTTGAACATTAGCAGACTACACACATGTATGTAATTTCTCTAAAGTTTGCAGAAGCTGTGAGAAGGCCTTTGGCAAGTAAATGCCAAAGTATACAACACAAGTAAATGCTTCCGCAAGTGCTTCCATTGCTAAGAAAAGACTTTTCCACAGGATATAATGGAATATTTACTGACATGGCAATTTGCATGGGATTAAAATAACCTGGGGTTATTTCTACTGGGTGTCTTATAGTAGAGCGCACAGTCTGTGAAAATGACTGACATGGTAGATTCAAATGGGGGTAAAATCTTCGAGCAATGGGATAATTACATGAACCCCCCTGCCTATGTAAACATATGCCCATCTGAATAGGACTGTAGTTAAGTATACAGTGATGGAGTAAGCACACAGTCTGTGGTGTTCACACCTTCAAGGGTCTTTCAGGACTATGCAAGCAGAAGCACATTTCAGCATAGTCATTTTTTTATTCTTCAATAACGCTGTAGTCCCTGCTGGAGTGGCTGTTGATGGCCACACGGCGGGTTTGCTAAGGACGTGTCAGGCCCAGCAGGCCGAGGGTGATTAAAATACCTTCATGCCCACATCTGGGCACACACACCCTCCTTCATCACATGCTGCTCTCTAAACTGACATGGGCATCTCTGTGAACACAGGATGTGGGGAGTGAGAGAGCTGAGGAACCCACGGCGACCTGCTCCTTCTGAAAAGTGGCCAGAGTGAGTGTCTACTGCTGGAGCTCTGACTGCATGCAGGCTCAGACAAACACTGTGTGTGTGTGTGTGTGTACACTGGTACTTTGAAAGGCTAAACCACAACTCTAGGTGTGACAGAAGGTTTAGATCATGCTCCTGACTATTTGAGGATAGATCTCTTGGACATTGTTCATTTTTACACAGAAATCTAACTCTGAGCAAATGCATTTTGCATTTTTTTCCATTACACAAAATGCTAAAATCGTCTATTAAAATAGAAGGGAAAATAGAAAGGAAGTAAGAATTATTTTCCTCACACTAAAACAGTGTGAGGAAAATAATACTAATGGATGAGAGAGAAAAGAGGAATAAAAGATCCAGCACAGCACAAGTGGCTGAACCAGAAAAACAAACAAACAAATTTTGGACCAGATGTACATTTGCTGCAGTCATATCTTGCAATGCGGGGTAAAGTAAACAGGACTCCCTGCAGACAGCAGGACCGGAACACACCTGCATGCCACACTCCCGTCTCTCTCTCACCTCTCTGTGATTCTTTGCCGCTGTGTTCTCCCTTCCTGTCCTTTTCAGTTGATGCGAGACCCTTTGGTTTAGTCCCGCAAACCTTTCCTGCTCTTCTAAGATAATCCCCACCCCAGCTGTGGGCTCCCACTGCGGACATAAATCTGAGCCCCTAAATCCTCACCTGGACACCGTTCAGAAAGTGCACCCCTGACAGGAAGCTGGGGGAGTTTGGAAACGGGGGTGGAGCGGCTGATCTCTAAACTAGCCTCTAAGTAGATTACACCACCTGAAATCCCAACATTTCTCTGTCCCTCTATCGCTCATCTGCTGACATCTTCATGTTCAGGGACACATGCCACCGCACTTTCACTCAGCTGGACTCAGAGTGGTGATGCGGTCCAGGACCGGAGCCTGCTGGACTGCTGCTGTGGTGTGGACTCCGTGCTGTGGTCACCGTGCTGTGGTCTCCGTGCGTTTCACTGTTCCTCTTCCTGTTTGTTTGTTTTGCTCTGCGTGCCGCCGCTCGTCCTTGGGCCCCATGCTGCCATAGCAACCCCAGCCCCCCAGGACAATGTCTGTGGGTCGCTGAAAATGAGCTGTGAGAAGAAAAAAAAAGAGCGTTTCCAAGGGGCAGGACGTGCCGGCCATCTGGTGCACATTAGCCAGAGTGAACTAACAGTTTAATTTCCAACTGGCAGTAATTACAGGGCTGTCTGGGGAAGGGCTTGGTTCAGCCTACCGGGATTAAAGACGGCCCACGGGAGGTGAGCGCTGATGTCATAAGGTTACGAGACTTTATGATCAACTGTCAAATTTTTGTCGCCTAGTGGTAAATAGGACAAGACGACCCAATATCTGCTTATGATATCTTAACACATCAGATATCTACTTATGGTGTTCTACCAAATTCTGCCCACACACACAAGAGGATGCTTTCTGACCTGTGACCTTAAATGATCACTATGATGATTACAATTACACCCCCCCCCCCTAATTTTAAGTGATTTTAACTACATAATGACAGAACTTTAGAAATGATCATTCCTAATGTGATCGATTTATTTTGTTCAATTTAGGAAAACTGTGATCCATTTCCCTAAATCCCTTAGAGCAATTCAGCATCATCAGTTCAGTCAAACTCCATAAATGATTCACCGATGACTCATTTTTACTTAGGAACTGTTAGAGTGAATGGACAAGATGATCTGGTAGACTTAAAATGTGCTCTTTAGAAACATACACCTGTTCAGCCTAAAATAATTTACCATAAAATATATCCTCACAGAGAGTCTGTGAGCGTGTGAGTGTGAGGAGATGGTTAATAAGGAAAGTGGATGGAGGGATCAATCACACACTGAGCAGAACTTTTCTCTGAGGGTTCACTGTTGACCCAGCGCTGAGGTGGACACGTGGAGGTGGAGGATTGTCTATACTATGAGTTCAGGTGGAGGTGGAGGAGTGTCTATACTATAAGTTCAGGTGGAGGTGGAGGATTGTCTATACTATGAGTTCAGGTGGAGGATTGTCTATACTATGAGTTCAGGTGGAGGTGGAGGATTGTCTATACTATGAGTTGAGGTGGAGGTGAAGGATTGTCTATACTATGAGTTCAGGTGGAGGTGGAGGAGTGTCTATACTATGAGTTCAGGTGGACGTGGAGGATTGTCTAAACTATGAGTTCAGGTGGAGGTGGAGGAGTGTCTATACTATGAGTTCAGGTGGAGGTGGAGGATTGTCTATACTATGAGTTCAGGTGGAGGTGGAGGAGTGTCTATACTATGAGTTCAGGTGGAGGTGGAGGATTGTCTAAACTATGAGTTGAGGTGGAGGTGAAGGATTGTCTATACTATGAGTTCAGGTGGAGGTGGAGGAGTGTCTATACTATGAGTTCAGGTGGAGGTGGAGGATTGTCTATACTATGAGTTCAGGTGGAGGATTGTCTATACTATGAGTTCAGGTGGAGGTGGAGGATTGTCTATACTATGAGTTGAGGTGGAGGTGAAGGATTGTCTATACTATGAGTTCAGGTGGAGGTGGAGGATTGTCTATACTATGAGTTCAGGTGGACGTGGAGGAGTGTCTATACTATGAGTTCAGGTGGAGGTGGAGGATTGTCTATACTATGAGTTCAGGTGGAGGATTGTCTATACTATGAGTTCAGGTGGAGGTGGAGGATTGTCTATACTATGAGTTGAGGTGGAGGTGAAGGATTGTCTATACTATGAGTTCAGGTGGAGGTGGAGGAGTGTCTATACTATGAGTTCAGGTGGACGTGGAGGATTGTCTATACTATGAGTTCAGGTGGAGGTGGAGGAGTGTCTATACTATGAGTTCAGGTGGAGGTGGAGGATTGTCTATACTATGAGTTCAGGTGGAGGTGGAGGATTGTCTATACTATGAGTTGAGGTGGAGGTGAAGGATTGTCTATACTATGAGTTCAGGTGGAGGTGGAGGAGTGTCTATACTATGAGTTCAGGTGGACGTGGAGGATTGTCTATACTATGAGTTCAGGTGGAGGTGGAGGAGTGTCTATACTATGAGTTCAGGTGGACGTGGAGGAGTGTCTATACTATGAGTTCAGGTGGAGGTGGAGGATTGTCTAAACTATGAGTTCAGGTGGAGGTGGAGGAGTGTCTATACTATGAGTTCAGGTGGAGGTGGAGGATTGTCTATACTATGAGTTCAGGTGGAGGTGGAGGAGTGTCTATACTATGAGTTCAGGTGGAGGTGGAGGATTGTCTATACTATGAGTTCAGGTGGAGGTGGAGGAGTGTCTAAACTATGGTCTCCCACACTTGTCCCACACAATAAATTTAGCAGATTAAAACAATAAGCCAGAGAGAAAATAGAGCAAGAATAATCTCACCAATTACAGAAATTTACAATGCTCCTAAACCTTTATGGAAATCTGACACCTGATGTATGGCTGCATGAAATACAGTTCATATCGAAGGCAATCAATCTGGGCACCTTAAGAGGGTCGCACAGGCTGTGCTGAGAGGGGCTCCGGTCTGCAGCTCTCCAGAGGGGGTATAAACGGCTCTCACTCTCGAGGTGGTCCGGCTGAAGGCCTTGGGCTAAATGGGACACAGATGCTTGTCATGTGGCTGCCCTCACCCCTACACCTACACCCCAGCCCTCCACCCATGCCACACCCCTCCACTGTACCCCACAGAGTGCTACGCTTGAAGCCGTCAGCACCGCACACGTCTGATAAGGCGTGGCCTGCACCTTGCCTCCAGCTGCAAGGCTTGAGATCGCGGATCAGATTTTACAGCCTTGCTGAAGCTCGCCTTGAACGCCATTGCGGCCACAAGGAACAGTGTGGATGGTCCGACGCTGAGCTCTAAATCAAACGTTAAGTGCTGACTCTCCGGTCCGAGCGAAGTGGCTCTCTGAGCCACCATGACAGAGCACCTCCAGGCAGTCTGGATCGCCTTCAGCCGAGCCTGGCTCGGCAGGACCAGGCCACGTTACACACTGTCTGCAGGATTGGGCCGAGGGGGATATGGTACCGACAGCCTGTCCCAGCCAAAGGATCAGATAGCAGCTCCGTAGGGCCACGAGCGCAGCTCAGCATGTCAGAGGCCGAGAATGTACGGCCTTTCCAATACACCGCTGAGCTCCATGTCAACTACTCTCACATTTGCCCTCATGTTGACCCCACAACCCCTGAACTACCCCTTGATCATCCTGATCAGCCTTCGACATTCGACACACTCCCACTAGGTGACAAATCAGAGCAGTGCAAGTGGCCAAGTGGCAGTGTTATCAGGACAAGACGGCCTTTGAGAGGGAGATCTGTGACGGGCTCACGCACACATGGTTTCCATTTCAAGAATAAGAATCAAGCTTATTTACCTGAAGGCAGACAGACTTTTGTAAAATTGTGTGCTGCTTATGTTAATGAAATTAAACACTGTCTTTCAGTTACTTTCAGTAACTGGTCAAATAAAACCTTCTTTATGAGGGGAGCCGTCTGTGGACATGTAACAGGATTTCTAAGGTTTTGGTAATGAAATCACTATTTCACCTCATCTCTGCACACGTGTGATGTAGCTCTGCATGGAGGTTCCCTGGATCACACTGGCCCTGATTGGTCAGATAAATGTGGAACATGAGTGCAAGAAGTTATTTATTTTTTATTTTCTTCATCATCCCCAATGATTGAACTCATGAAATGCCAAATTGTAGTTACCAGCTGTCAAAACACTGGGAAATTTGCACGCTGGTCAATAAGAAAAAACACAATTAGGCACAGAAGTTTAGCCTTAGAGCGCTGTGTATGCAAGTCAGTGTGCAGCTGAGTAGACTCTAGCATTGCATGCACTGTGAGTGCCAGGGGTCACCATGAAGTGGGACCGTTTGGCTGAGCTCCTGAGTCTGGAGAAACAGGAGCTCACTCTTAAAGCCCAGACACTGGTGTTACCCTGATTTATAGACGGCAGAGTTTATGATATGGGGACGTGTCAGATTTAGGTCAAAACTGGTGCAAAGGTGAAAGGGAATTTAGAAATATATCACCCGCTGCGGCACGCAAAGCGGTTTCACTGTACAGGGTGCTGAATTCAGGAATACAGTTTTTCCAATAATTAAATCCATTCTGGTGTAGCAGCTACAAGTCTGGGAGGAAAAAATTATATTTTCCGTTGATTATTGTTGGTTTCAGAATTATATTTTGCCATGCAGTTAGCCAATAAGCAGCAACCCACATTACCCACTGGCCTTCCTTACTGAGAATAAGTTACCACGAAGGAAATGTTAGTATGCTAAAGTCATGAGTGCTGAGGAGGTCACCTCTCAATGGGCCCTGGCCTGCTGTGCAGTACAGGGGTGTCTCCACTACATCATGGCATTGGGGCAGTGGTGGTTGTTTTTGTTTGTTTTTGCTGGGCATTGGTCCTAATGAGCACTAGCCATGTCACAGAATTTGTGTTGAACGCACCGGACCTCCAAGCGTCAGCACTTAACCCCTTAAATGGGAACCGGAAGTGACACATCGGAGGAAGTCAGACACACCTCAAACGCTGGACCTCAGACACTTTACTGAATGATGGTAAGCCGGCTCGACGTTTATTTAAGCGGTAGCTCAATTTTGACTGATTTGGAGTAATTTGTTTTCCTTCCTTGTCTATGCAGGCCTGCTGCACAAGGCGATGGAGGCTGTTTTCTGTGGCCACTGTCCATCTGGTTTGTGTGTGCTTCCTGGTTAATCCTCTTACCACCTGTTGGAGAACACACCACCCCCCTGCCCTCCCACTCACGGCGCTCCAGAGGACCTAATCAAACCTGAAGGGCTACCTTTAAACTCAGCAATCGCTCAATATTGGTCTGTCAGGAGAATTAATGTAGCCTGGGACACATGTGGCTCCCCGGTGAAAGAGCTTTAAAATGCCTTGTCATCTATGACACGAGCTTTCTTCATCCGTATTTCTGAAGAAAGACATTCATCACTTAATAAAGCAGCTTAACAGACGGAAATGGTGGGTTTAGCCAAAATAAAGAAAAAGTAAAAATGTATATAATAATTTGTCTGCTTAGGTAAAGTGCCTCAAAAATAAACGAGTTAATGTAAGACATAAACAAATCATCAAATTACCACTCAGCTTTCTGAGACGACGCCAGCTATCCTCTGTGAACTCTTTCCCTTCACCTTGCTCTCAGGGCTGGGGACAGCTCACCAAACGAGTCCGTAACAACCATGTCTGTTAAGAGACATTTTTTAAGAAAGGGACTCTTGTCAACCAGGCAATATAGTCCAAATATAAAAATATTTTAAAAGCTGCTACATTTGTCACTTTTAAGGGTGTTTGTCTAATAGTAGATATGTAGACTCTTTGGCACAGGATATGGGGTCTAAGCATAACAACTTCATCTTTTCACATCAGAAAGGCAGACTACTAATTAGTCAGAGAAGACTCTTCGCCTCAGGAGAGCCTTACAGGAACAACCGTTCTCCACCGATGTTGAACATCTTTTGTTCCTGGGACACACTGCCTGTATCGGCGGTCTGATTATAATTGGGTTTGGGGACAGTTCCTAAACACCCTCTTGTCAGCCGCTGTCAGAAGAACGTATTAGCCCGTCGCAGCACCACAGTTTAAGGTCTCTCTCGGTTATTTTCTCCTTTCAGCTGCTGGAAACACTGCCGCTGAGATATCGCAGTCGAAAGTGCCCTAAGATTAACTATACCTGTCAGTTACACGTTTAAGTACTCCAGAGCCATACTAACCGCCGTACTTAAACAAACTGTCATTTTGACTCTCGCCAGCGCCAAAGAACGCACGCGGTCGGGAGTGATGTGATGTCGCGCGCCTCGACCACGTCCGCCTCCCCCGCTTCCCCTGCGGACTCGCGTCTCGCGGACACCGCGTGCCTGTGTTAACAGTCGTGTTATCGCATGAAACCCGACGAGTGTGCAGTTTCTCTGTTTTTACTGTGAGCTGTCTTTACCACATTCGGAAGCGCGGCATTATATATCACTAAGACCTATGTTTTTTTTTTACATTTTTAAATATTCGGGAAGACCAAACTCAACATATTTACTTCTGCACATGTAATTGTGCATAATTACAGTCATATATCGGAGTATTTCTTTCATTTTGCCTTTTTTTCCATCTAGTAGTTGCAAAGTAATTGGCAAAGTCCTGTTTACACGTTCATATTCACAAATCATTGTACTTTACAGCGGAAAATTAGTGCTCTGATTTACGTTGGAACTCTCATTATTCTTTCTGTACTTTAAAAGCTCGTGGGTGCAGATTCTCAGTACACCGATTTTTTTAAGTTTTG
Organism: Brachyhypopomus gauderio; assembly: GCF_052324685.1. Lineage (NCBI taxonomy): Eukaryota > Metazoa > Chordata > Actinopteri > Gymnotiformes > Hypopomidae > Brachyhypopomus > Brachyhypopomus gauderio. The sequence continues at coordinate 299,513 of NW_027506953.1, forward strand.
GTACATTATAATTAAGCCGTTTTTTCGCTATTTATTCACATTAACTTTTTTCCTCTAGAGCTACAGCAGAAGTTTTTCATTAAGATCTGACTGGTGCTCAACTGGTGCGTCATGAAAAGAAAACAGAACTTTAGAGTGAGTGCTTGGATTAGAGGATCAGTGAATCCTTGGATCAGTTTGTCTTCCATTTGATTGTTCATTTAAGCAGTATGGACAGTTTAAAATTACAGTCATTAGGAAATGTTTTATTTTTAGACTTTATTTTTAGACACGTAAAGTGGGAAAATGATTCTATTTCATTATGACGACCCTAACTCAAATGTAGTGACCAACACATTCTTTTCCATTGATGCGATTTTATTCTAGAATAGTGTATATCAAAAGTGTCTCTTCGTGCTGCCCGTCCTAAAGAGAAATCATATTATTAGTGGTCGAATGATTTGGTCAAAATGACCTAAGTAACCATGTGAGTATCATTCAGAAATAAAACTGAATGGCACAAAGGACTAAATCAAGATTCACCAAATTACTGGAAGGAAGTATATTTAATTATGGATAAGAAGAGAACCGTTTAGCATGAGAGGCACAAAACAAATGTACTCCTTCCATCAGAAGGTAGCAGAATGCAGGCAGCATGGATATCTTCTCTCAGCCAAGAAGATCGGAACTGGTGCTTTCTCCAAAGTCCACCTTGGCTATGCAACACCTAATAAGATCTCTCAGAACTACAAGCTTGCCAGTGACCTCAAGACGAAGAACCACAACATGGTAAGAGTGAAGGACCTCAATACTACAAACCTCGATAATGCAGAAATGGTCCAAGGACTAACTAAAAACAAGCCTAATCTAACACAAGAATCTGATTCTTGTGTAGCAAATGTATTCTTTTAGTTGTTTTATACCAAGCTTTTGTTCAATTTTGTAAACCTTTTGCAATAATTTGGTTATGTCCTAAATTATTAGTCCTGTATATTGTACTGCCTTGACCGAGGTGGCTGTTAAGATCATCTCCATTAATGACGCTCCTCCTGAGTATTCAAAGAAGTTCCTGCCCAGAGAAATCTGCGCCTTGAATACTACCTACAGACATCCTAGTGTGGTAAGTCCTGGCCACAGGATGGACAGATGACGCTATCCACATGGGAAACAGTCCAAACCAAATATTTTAACAACCCATATTACTCAAAAGATCTGGGGAAACAGCTGACCCATATTATTTAGCCAGCCATATTACCCAAATGCAGTGACTGGATGGATCTCCTTAACATGTTAAGGTTCTAACATGTAGAAAGGACAGACATGGCCTACAAACCCTCTTTGTAGATCCAGCTGTATGACGTGTTCCGCTCAGTGAGACGTGTGTACCTGGTGCTGGAGCTGGCCATGCAGGGAGACCTGCTGGAACTAATCAACGCGGCCTCCATCACGAAGAGCGGCCCAGGTCTGCCTGAGGACCAGGCCCGTCACATCTTCAAACAGATCGTCAGCGCCGTCTCCCATTGCCACAGCAAAGGCATCGCACACAGGTTTACAAATGGGATTAACACAGGCTCAGTGTTCACAAATGGGATTAACACAGGCACAGTGTTCACAAATGGGATTAACACAGGCACAGTGTTCACGAATGGGATTAACGCAGGCACAGTGTTGACGGATGGGATTAAGAGACTGTTCATAACAGGCACATTGTGCGTGGATAGGATTAATGCAGGCACAGGAATCAAATAGGACAAAATCTGAATATTTACGATGGGCTATTTTTTCAGTTTTAGAATTAACATGGATGTCATGGTTGTTTTAATTGTTTTACATTTTTACAGAGACCTGAAATGTGAAAATATCCTATTAGATGAGAGAGGATTTGTGAAGTTGACAGGTAAGTCATGTTACACACCTGTTGTCTGTCCCAGTTGTCTGACTCCCAGACTGCCTTGCATGTACAATCTCACCTGGCAGATTTTGGCTTTGCAAACTACTCCAGCGACAGAAAAGTCCTGATGAGCACGTTCTGCGGCTCAGTGGCCTACACTGCTCCCGAGATCCTGCAAGTACAGTGGCGAGCAGGCTGACCTCTGGAGTCTGTGAGTGCATTCAGTGTGTCCTGCATTAACATGGCCCGATGTCCCCGTCGCTAGTCTGCTTCTGAGGTCGAGCATACCCGCACAATATTGACATTCTTGTGATCTAGTTTTAAATGCACAAACAGATCTTTATAGTGTGGGATTACACAACATTCCAAGTGGTTAAACTGGACTTTTAAACTTTACTGTCCAGAGCACTTGGTTCCCAGATTCAACCCTGTCCAAGATATGTAGAATTATTCCTGGATGTTTACAGGGTTAGAAAAGTCCTTCCATAGCTAAACTGAAGGGTTTATTGAACGTGTTGGAAGCAGCCACATGTAGTGTGGGCGCATGTTAAATCTGCAGTTGGAGATGATCAGATAAATGGACTTTTTCAGTGGAACCAATTCATTTTTTCCCACATATTATTCTCATCCTTTATCACACCACATGTTTAAGGTACATTTTTAAGTGCTTTAATTTGAACATTTCTTTTAGTTACTAGAGTTCCACTTGAAGTTTGTTTAAATGGTTATCTATTGCAGCTTCCATATGTGAACAGACACACGTCACTGTGTGTGAGCCGTGCCCTCTAACCTTGGCTCGTTGTTGTTGTGTGCTGTGTAGGGGTGTGATCTTATATGCCATGATCACAGGGAAGCTGCCTTACCCTGAGAAGCATCCACGCAGACTGGTACAGCTCCTCAGGAAAGGACTACCGCTGCACCAGCCCATGTCTGAAAGTCTGTGCCACTGGGACCACTGCCTTGTTAAACCTTTGCTTTCATTGCTGATTTTTTGCTTTCAAAAAAGATGCCCTTTTATCTGCTGCCAGTACAAGTCGATGCGTCACACATAGGGACTGATGTTTGGGTGCAGACACAAGACTCGGTTCACAGACAAGCTTCAGGCTACTGGCCAGATTCCACAGCAAACAATTAGCATGACTTCAACAGTGTGTGGAACTCTGCTTTGGCCAGACGTTCTGAGGTGTGAGCAGACATAGACATACAGACGTTCTGAGGGAGAGCGGACGTAGACATACAGACGTTCTGAGGGAGAGCGGACGTAGACATACAGACGTTCTGAGGGAGAGCGGACGTAGACGGACACGTTCTGAGGGAGAGCCGACGGAGACGGACACGTTCTGAGGGAGAGCCGACGGAGACGGACACGTTCTGAGGGAGAGCCGACGGAGACGGACACGTTCTGAGGGAGAGCCGACGGAGACGGACACGTTCTGAGGGAGAGCCGACGTAGACAGACAGACAGACGTTCTGAGGGAGAGCCGACGTAGACAGACAGACAGACGTTCTGAGGGAGAGCCGACGTAAACAGACAGACAGACGTTCTGAGGGAGAGCCGACGGAGACAGACAGACGTTCTGAGGGAGAGCCGACGGAGACAGACAGACGTTCTGAGGGAGAGCCGACGGAGACAGACAGACGTTCTGAGGGAGAGCCGACGGAGACAGACAGACGTTCTGAGGGAGAGCCGACGGAGACAGACAGACGTTCTGAGGGAGAGCCGACGGAGACAGACAGACGTTCTGAGGGAGAGCCGACGGAGACAGACAGACGTTCTGAGGGAGAGCCGACGGAGACAGACAGACGTTCTGAGGGAGAGCCGACGTAGACAGACAGACAGACGTTCTGAGGGAGAGCGGACGTAGACAGACAGACAGACGTTCTGAGGGAGAGCGGACGTAGACGGACACGTTCTGAGGGAGAGCCGACGGAGACGGACACGTTCTGAGGGAGAGCCGACGGAGACGGACACGTTCTGAGGGAGAGCCGACGGAGACGGACACGTTCTGAGGGAGAGCCGACGTAGACAGACAGACAGACGTTCTGAGGGAGAGCCGACGTAGACAGACAGACAGACGTTCTGAGGGAGAGCCGACGGAGACAGACAGACAGACGTTCTGAGGGAGAGCCGACGGAGACAGACAGACAGACGTTCTGAGGGAGAGCCGACGGAGACAGACAGACGTTCTGAGGGAGAGCCGACGGAGACAGACAGACGTTCTGAGGGAGAGCCGACGGAGACAGACAGACGTTCTGAGGGAGAGCCGACGGAGACAGACAGACGTTCTGAGGGAGAGCCGACGGAGACAGACAGACGTTCTGAGGGAGAGCCGACGGAGACGGACACGTTCTGAGGGAGAGCCGACGGAGACGGACACGTTCTGAGGGAGAGCCGACGGAGACGGACACGTTCTGAGGGAGAGCCGACGGAGACGGACACGTTCTGAGGGAGAGCCGACGGAGACGGACACGTTCTGAGGGAGAGCCGACGGAGACGGACACGTTCTGAGGGAGAGCCGACGGAGACGGACACGTTCTGAGGGAGAGCCGACGGAGACGGACACGTTCTGAGGGAGAGCCGACGGAGACGGACACGTTCTGAGGGAGAGCCGACGGAGACGGACACGTTCTGAGGGAGAGCCGACGTAGACAGACAGACAGACGTTCTGAGGGAGAGCCGACGTAGACAGACAGACAGACGTTCTGAGGGAGAGCCGACGTAGACAGACAGACAGACGTTCTGAGGGAGAGCCGACGGAGACAGACAGACAGACGTTCTGAGGGAGAGCCGACGGAGACAGACAGACAGACGTTCTGAGGGAGAGCCGACGGAGACAGACAGACGTTCTGAGGGAGAGCCGACGGAGACAGACAGACGTTCTGAGGGAGAGCGGACGGAGACAGACAGACGTTCTGAGGGAGAGCCGACGTAGACAGACAGACGTTCTGAGGGAGAGCCGACGTAGACAGACAGACAGACGTTCTGAGGGAGAGCGGACGTAGACAGACAGACAGACGTTCTGAGGGAGAGCGGACGTAGACAGACAGACAGACGTTCTGAGGGAGAGCCGACGGAGACGGACACGTTCTGAGGGAGAGCCGACGGAGACGGACACGTTCTGAGGGAGAGCCGACGGAGACGGACACGTTCTGAGGGAGAGCCGACGGAGACGGACACGTTCTGAGGGAGAGCCGACGGAGACGGACACGTTCTGAGGGAGAGCCGACGGAGACGGACACGTTCTGAGGGAGAGCCGACGGAGACGGACACGTTCTGAGGGAGAGCCGACGGAGACGGACACGTTCTGAGGGAGAGCCGACGGAGACGGACACGTTCTGAGGGAGAGCCGACGTAGACAGACAGACAGACGTTCTGAGGGAGAGCCGACGTAGACAGACAGACAGACGTTCTGAGGGAGAGCCGACGTAGACAGACAGACAGACGTTCTGAGGGAGAGCCGACGGAGACAGACAGACAGACGTTCTGAGGGAGAGCCGACGGAGACAGACAGACAGACGTTCTGAGGGAGAGCCGACGGAGACAGACAGACGTTCTGAGGGAGAGCCGACGGAGACAGACAGACGTTCTGAGGGAGAGCGGACGGAGACAGACAGACGTTCTGAGGGAGAGCCGACGTAGACAGACAGACGTTCTGAGGGAGAGCCGACGTAGACAGACAGACAGACGTTCTGAGGGAGAGCGGACGTAGACAGACAGACAGACGTTCTGAGGGAGAGCGGACGTAGACAGACAGACAGACGTTCTGAGGGAGAGCCGACGGAGACGGACACGTTCTGAGGGAGAGCCGACGGAGACGGACACGTTCTGAGGGAGAGCCGACGGAGACGGACACGTTCTGAGGGAGAGCCGACGGAGACAGACAGACAGACGTTCTGAGGGAGAGCCGACGTAGACAGACAGACAGACGTTCTGAGGGAGAGCCGACGTAGACAGACAGACAGACGTTCTGAGGGAGAGCCGACGTAGACAGACAGACAGACGTTCTGAGGGAGAGCCGACGTAGACAGACAGACAGACGTTCTGAGGGAGAGCCGACGGAGACAGACAGACAGACGTTCTGAGGGAGAGCCGACGGAGACAGACAGACAGACGTTCTGAAGGAGAGCCGACGGAGACAGACAGACAGACGTTCTGAGGGAGAGCCGACGGAGACAGACAGACAGACGTTCTGAGGGAGAGCCGACGGAGACAGACAGACGTTCTGAGGGAGAGCCGACGGAGACAGACAGACGTTCTGAGGGAGAGCCGACGGAGACAGACAGACGTTCTGAGGGAGAGCCGACGGAGACGGACACGTTCTGAGGGAGAGCCGATGGAGACGGACACGGAGACGGACACGTTCTGAGGGAGAGCCGACGGAGACGGACACGTTCTGAGGGAGAGCCGACGTAGACAGACAGACAGACGTTCTGAGGGAGAGCCGACGTAGACAGACAGACAGACGTTCTGAGGGAGAGCCGACGTAGACAGACAGACAGACGTTCTGAGGGAGAGCCGACGTAGACAGACAGACAGACGTTCTGAGGGAGAGCCGACGTAGACAGACAGACAGACGTTCTGAGGGAGAGCCGACGTAGACAGACAGACGTTCTGAGGGAGAGCCGACGTAGACAGACGGACGTTCTGAGGGAGAGCCGACGCAGACAGACGGACGTTCTGAGGGAGAGCCGACGCAGACAGACGGACGTTCTGAGGGAGAGCCGACGCAGACAGACGGACGTTCTGAGGGAGAGCCGACGCAGACAGACGGACGTTCTGAGGGGGAGCCGACGCAGACAGACGGACGTTCTGAGGGGGAGCCGACGCAGACAGACGGACGTTCTGAGGGGGAGCCGACGCAGACAGACGGACGTTCTGAGGGGGAGCCGACGCAGACAGACGGACGTTCTGAGGGGGAGCCGACGCAGACAGACGGACGTTCTGAGGGGGAGCCGACGCAGACAGACGGACGTTCTGAGGGGGAGCCGACGCAGACAGACGGACGTTCTGAGGGGGAGCCGACGCAGACAGACGGACGTTCTGAGGGGGAGCCGACGCAGACAGACGGACGTTCTGAGGGGGAGCCGACGCAGACAGACGGACGTTCTGAGGGGGAGCCGACGCAGACAGACGGACGTTCTGAGGGAGAGCAGACGCAGACAGACGGACGTTCTGAGGGAGAGCAGACGCAGACAGACGGACGTTCTGAGGGAGAGCAGACGCAGACAGACGGACGTTCTGAGGGAGAGCAGACGCAGTCAGACGGACGTTCTGAGGGGGAGCAGACGCAGACAGACGGACGTTCTGAGGGGGAGCCGACGCAGTCAGACGGACGTTCTGAGGGAGAGCAGACGTAGTCAGACGTTCTGAGGGAGAGCAGACGTAGTCAGACGTTCTGAGGGAGAGCAGACGTAGGGCTGACTGTCGCCTTTTTCTCCCAGCGTGCCGGGACCTTGTACAGCAGCTTCTACAGTGGCAGCCCTCTGCCTGTACTACAGAACCCTGTTGTATTATCAGGTTCACTAAGATCAGACTGAAATCATAAGCTTTTAATTGATCTTGCATTGTATGTGATCAATCGTTACCTGTTCGCCCTTAAACATGGGCCTGCCAATTGTGTCCAGGCACGGATGCCCAGCAAGCCAAGCATGCCCAACTGGATCCAGACGCATGCACCCCAAAAACCCCGCCCACTCGACTGGGTACAGGCATGTGTGGCCAGCCAGCCCCGCCCACCCGATCAGGACCAGGCACATGCGCACTACAGACCCCGCCCACCTGGCGGTGTCACATCAGCCTGGCCGAAAGCCCCGTGGCTGCATGCGGGTCATGGCAACCAGGATCATCCGGCACCTGGTGCCAGTGCAAAGCGGCGGCTGAGAGGAGGGTGTCGACGGCGTGTCTCCATGCAGCACGCCCCTCGGCCCCGCCTCCTGTTGACACGGCCCACGCAGGACCGGCCGAGCGGCCCACACCAGCTCTTCGTCTCCTGGCCGTGGCCCCCCTCCACCCCAAAGCCCTTTCGCAACCTGCCCAACTTCCGGAAACCTGGCTCAAGACCTTCCCTGCACCCCCACGTCCACAGGCAGGTCTGCGCACTCTCAGGGAGACGTCCCTGCGCAATACACCATCGCCCCACTACAGCAGGAGTCTAGACCTCCTGGAAACACACAGGGGATTCAGACACAGATTTAAGTCTTGAGTTTACTTCAGGATTTTAAAGGCAATTTTTGAGAGAAACCAGATATGGTTAATCCACTTTCCAGAAACTTTGCAATGGGTAGCGTGTCCCTTTCCCTCAGATTCTACCACTATCGGACTTTAGTATGATGTACCATCCTCTCTTAGAACTGATAGGAGGTTTCTCAGGAAGCATGGACGTGTCATCTCAGAACATCAATAAAATGAATTTCATAACAGAAACAATTCAGTTATTTTTAACATGTAATACCAAGGTCCTCTCTGGTCCTCACATTACAACAGTTGGGTGATGCTGGTGAGGTGTTGTTGGGGAGGGAGGGGTTGTGATGTCAGCTGGACTCAGAGTTCCAGCCTTGCTGGGTTCTACAATGTTCCTCAGCTCTTCAGCTCCTCTTTATGCAGCTGGGTCTCATCTATCTGCTCCTGCTCCTTAGTGTCCAGGTCCTTCAGCTTCTGCTCCACATCTTCAGGGATCTCCAACTCCATCAGGTTCTCCATCCCTGCCTCTGGCTCGTCCCCGATCAAAACCTAACCATGTGTATGCACACGCACGCGCGCACACACACACACACACACACACAATCAGAGGCACTAGTATTTTGGATTGTGCTCATCTGATGGTGTACATTTCAGTTCAGATCAGCAGCTGTAGTGGGTAATGATGTAAAATGTACTTGAGAGCATTACAGTAAATGTATCAATCAAACAACTTGTCAACATGGATGATTTTCCTCCATAGCCGAGTAATTCTATAGCAGTTCTAGCTCAGTTATTTGCAATATGTAGCATTACCCAAAAAAGGCCATTAATCCTAGATAAATATTAGGTTTACTCAGAGTCTCGCATATTGGATGTTTTATGATGGTGATTAAAACGTTTGGGTAAAAACCCAAACGATTGAAGTTTTGCCTGAACTCTACAGTTCTGAAGGGATCTCCCACATGTTGTGGAGAAGTTCAGGCTTTATTGAGAGCCCTGGTGACATCTTTTCCATGGAGTCGTTTGCTCGCATTACTACGGCCACCACGCCGCAGTGACAGGACCAAGGGTTTTTCCTCCACCAAATCTGTACATCCTGCCACTGCTTGGTTTATTTTATTTCTTTCCCCCTGTTCAGCCAAGGACATAAAGCTGTGCTGGGCACCCTGCCCCGCCGTCTGGGGCTGTCCCGCCGTCTGCCCCCAGCACCGGCACTCCACGACTGCTTGTCTCACACTGGGCGCTTGGACGTGAAGCGGCTGACACGCTGGAGGCTGGCGTCACACTGTGGGACGCTGCACCAGGTGGGACTGAAGATGTTTGGACTGTGGAATCTCAACTCTGAGGCCAACTTACACCATTTATCTTCATCCACTTAATGTCACAGCTTGACAAGTTGGGGCTGGTTTCAGCAAACATCTGACAAAGCCTCTAAACTAAATCTAACCCGGGACTACAGATGGAAATGTACTAGGTAGTAAGCTCTGTTGCAAAGCATTGTTCCTGAGACCAGTTTTTTTCCCCTGGCAAGAGCTCAATACACCAACATTTTGATGAATGTTATTTCATCTGAGCATTACCTGAACAAGTTTTTCACAGGATGAAATCACTTGGGGTTCCTTCTCCCACGCGTGAAACTCCCGCATGATTGGATAGACGTTCTTCTCCCTCATGATTCGCCGTCCCACTTTGGTGGCTGTAAGCTGTGTTAAATGGGTTAGTCAACCAGCTCAACGGAGGGCCAAGCAGTCAGCAATGAACATTTCACCATTTGCCATGAAGCCTTCACAGGATCACAGCATCAAACAGAATACAGTTTGTGTGACCTCGCAGAACATGCCTCACCAGCAGCAGGGTCTCGATGAGCATCTTGCGGATATCTGGGTCTTCCTCCCTTGTCTTGTCCTCTGGTAGGTACTGGAGGTCCACAGGCAGGCCTTCACACAAAGCAGAAATGGAACAAACTCCAGTTTCCACTGCTAAAATGTCGCACTGCGTGGCTCTGCCTGGTTCAGCGGTGACCACAGAGCCACTGTTCTATTTACTGGGCTGGTTATTCTCCAGAAACCCAAACAGCTAATTATAAAAGTCAGCTGAAAGGCAACATGTTCCACAAGACTATTAAAATATCACACAAATAGAGCAGTTCAAACGCCATCATATAACCGCAAACTTTGAACGTAAACCAAAGATGAACACAGCACAAATTCATGACTTCCAGCACCAGTGATGTCAGCCACTTTTTTCCATTCTGCCTCAACTGACAACCTCGTAATCTTGGTTATTGTAAAGAACTATGCCACCGACATCCAGCTTGCCAACTGTTTAAATAATTCACTCTACTGCCCTCTTCTGACCAAAGTAGGAAACTGCATAAGTAGGTTATAATGTAAAAACTGTCAACATCTGAAGCATTTTAGGAGAACAGAGATTCTAAAGGTCACCACAGAACTACACATGAACCGTAGCTCAGAGGGTCTTAATCGAAATCAGAGAGGGGGAATTGTTTTATAAACAACACGAGAGTGAACTAAAACGCAGAATACAGCACCACGCACCTTCATTCTCCTCCTCCGACAGTTCCTCTGGTCCGGCCAGCGGCAACAGCAAGAAGGGCAGAATGTCCACAGCATCGCTTAGCAACCACTCGTGGTGCGCTGTGAGAGAAGGAGAGTAGCGATCATCACTCTGCTCACGAGCTGAAGAGGTCAGAGGTCACGCCTCTTTCAAGACCACCGTGCTATTCTTAAAGTTTGTTTTCCACTTGTATGGCCATGCCGTGATACTTTCAGCAAACACTCATATGTTTACAAAACTGTAGTAAATGACCCTTGTAAAACAGCTCTGTTCATACAACAGCATTCACAAGACGGTTAGCATATCTGACACCCAAGTGCCCCGCCCAATTTATACAGCACTAACTCAAAAATGCTGTTTACATGTCGGGCAAAAAAAGCCACTATCATCAGAGAACAGTAAATGAAAACACCACATCATAGAGTTATGTTTATGTACACACACACATACATTAACACACAGTCAGTAGGTTATATGGTCATGTACATAAGATGCATTCTTCCAGTGTAAGTATACTGATTCTATTACTGATCTATTACTGATTCTATTACTGATCTATTACTGATTCTATGTCAGCCTTCAGTTTTAAGGGCACCAATGTTGTCTCAGACTGACTGGTATCATGAGCTAATATAATGGGCTTTGATTTGATTGATTACCAACTATAACTCTGTTTTTGAGAATCTGAGGGCTTGATCATGGATGTAGGGTCAAATTTACCAGTCAAGACAGCAACACTGCCAGATGCTTCTTTATGGCAGTGAGTGCCATGTCACTACATACAGGCTCCGACGGGGCCAGTGGGGGCCAGTGGCAGCAGTGTGGGTCTGGAGGAGCTTACTGTGGTCGAAGCAGCAGTTCCTGAGCGTGCCCACAACACCTCCCCGTCTGGTGACCGAGGCCTCATACTGGGTGAATGGAAGAAGTCTCTGTATTACACACCTAGAGGGGAGAAGCACACATACAAAAACAGGACAGATGCCAGAGTTCCTCCAGGTCACCCAGATATCTGAAGAAAGCACAGCATCCTGAACACTCATTAAACTTGGTTCATTTAGTGAACTTACTAAGTACATGCAGGACTCCTCTTGCATGGGTCTATCTGTTACACAACAAATCTGCAATTTGCATTTAGTTTGGATGTGATGGTAAATACAGTTCAATCTATACGGGTTAAATTTTTTTAGCTACAAAAGGTATTTGCTTCCTGCAACGATGTTTGAGATCAACCAAAGTTGAAAATCAAATCGAAGATCAATAACCTAAATGAGTCAGCGTGAGGTCGCGGTCTCTTCTAGGCACGCCAGAACCTTTTACATGCATCCTGCTGCTCTGAAGCCCTAAGCCAGGCATGTCAGATTTGGGCTGTAACCAAACCCTCCAGGAAGCAGGTTTGCCAAGCCACTGCGTTCTACAACATCACCAACCTTTCCTTATCCAGGATGAAGGTCCTGGTCTCGGGCAGCTGTGTGAGGTTGGACAGCAGGGGCCCCAGGTAGTGAAGTGCAGCTTTCTGATTGAAGCCCTCTGTGCAGAAGATCTCGACGACTTTGGCCAGGCTGAGCTGCTGCTCCTGCATCACTCTGAACACCTCTCTACACGTTCTCTCGTGTCTCGTCAGGTTGGTAAGGATTGTGCAGATGCGGTCGGCGAACACGTACTCCGGGTCGAGGAGATTGCTGAACAGTGTGGGGAGTACATGTGCCTCTTTTACCAAAGGGTCGTGCAGGGTCTCATCAGCAGAAAGGTTGATAAGCGCGTGGTAGCAGTCCTTAACAATGGCGATTGAGGGGTCTGCTGTGAGGGTAACCAGGGCCTCGAGGAGTCCAGGTTTCGTGCGCAGGTACCGACATCCGTCTCTGGTCCCAGTCAGGCCAAGGATGTACTCTGTAGCCTGACCCTTCACGTCAGCTCTCGTGTCCAGCCGGAGGAACAACTGAAGGTCTTTAACCTCAGTGTCACTGAGCATCATGCCTGGTAGACTTTAGACGTCAGAAATGCTGTCACTTTATTCACTTTTTCTACCTGATAAAGATAAAAATAAGAATAAAGAATTGCCGGTCATGCTCACAAAATTTTTTAAGTCTACTACTACTGTTTATTAATGTTTTTGTTTTCATCAAGTACTTTAAAAATGCATTTCATCAGAGGTATCAATTCCAGGTTCAGAAAGTAAAAGTCCTCACCAGGATTTTGCTCAGGCTTCCTGGATTGTGTTGACCACTAATTTTACCTGGATTGCACTAATTAGAAAATCTAGCAAGCTTGAGCAAAATCCTGGTGATGACTTTTACTTTCTGAACCTGAAATTGACACCTCTGCATTTCAATGTTCCTAAAACACAAGGATTGCGATTTCCGAGGGTGTACTGAGAGCATCATCACCCATCTATCTGAAAGCGTGTTGTTTAAGCTGAGCTGATCATTAATCATTTGACAGTTTAGCGGAAGATTAGTGGCGGATCAGGTTTAACGCGCAGCTGCGTGTTAATCCCTTGGAGTTACCGGTTTAGCCACACCTGTGTTAAACGAGACTACACTACGACTAAGACAACAACACAGCAATTGCTCTGTTTGATGAGCGGTTAGATGGCCGCTACTTGCGTGCAGCGTTATTCCTCACCACCCAGACGTGCCCAGCACCGCTAGGTGGACGTGAACTACTGCGCGTACAGTGTAAAACTACATCACTAGAGACACACCCGAATCCCCTTTTTCATATGGCTAACCAGCACAAATTAGTAAGCTAATCTGTACAGTACTCAAAGCTGTAAGTGTAACAAACAGCGCGATACGATAAACGCACCTACCAACTTCACAAGGCAGGGAACGCACGTGTAGTAGCTGGTTATGTACCTACTTCCTGCTTTGAGACGGGCATCCCTGTTAGCCAATCAGATTACAGATGCTTCGATTTCGACGTGCTTACGTTTTTTGTTTGGTTTTTTTTTTGTACTGTTGACTCCGCCCCTTTCTGTGTCGCTCGGCGCTTTTTGATGACGTTCTGTGGCGCGTCACGTGTAGTGTTGGAAACATGGCGTCCGTACGGGTTAGCGAGGCTGAGAAAGTGTATATAATGCACGGAGTCCTGGTAAGAGAAACGCGTGTAGTGTGTATTAACATCGCTTTACCCCCTGCTTCTTTAAATACGTCTTACAATACGTCTCAAGGTGCCTACAAACTTGGCTCAAATGAACTTTTCTCACAACTAGTATAGCTGGTGTGCTAAAGCTGGCTTGGCTCTTTATGGTCGCCACACATATCTCGTGGTCTTACTGTAAGTAGATGGAGATCTTTGCGCTTTGTCGTTGGTTTGTGGCAGGATGACTTACGACTGGACGGGCGAGGGTGTGAGGACTACAGGCACATGGAGATTGAGACAGACGTGGTGTCAAATACAGACGGCTCTGCCAAAGTGCGATTGGTAACTATCTAAAACTCTTTTGGAGGATGTGAATGTGCAGGTGCACCAATATGACATGGAGATTACAACCAGAAATCTCATATGATGACTACTACTACTAATAATAATTTAACTGATCAATACATTTTAACGTTGGCTGAAGAACTCCTGCAAGAGGTGGTATCTGGTCTACAGCTTCATGGGGGTCCTTTCCTCTTCCGGTTGGTTTTCCACACACAGGTGTGTCTGTGATCAGATGTCCTAATGACTAGTCCCTGAATTTGTGTCTGGTGTCATGTGGTGTGCTGCTGGACATTCAGGGTCACACGGACATCCTTGTGGGCATAAAGGCAGAGCTGAAGCGTCCGAAGCCCACTGTGCCGGATGAAGGCTATCTGGAGTTCTTTGTGGACTGGTGAGTGAAACGTTCAGCAGATGTTGCTGAACATGGTGGGACTTCCATTCGGTGCATGTGTTAGTAATGCAGTAGCTTATGGATTTGTGATGTCTTTAGGTGCAAACTTAAACCTTCCCAGCCCTCTTTTACACTGATTGCCTGTGTGTAAGGTCCTCACTGCGTTTGCAACCAGGGTCTGACTCATTTGTATTCTCTTATGCCAGATAAACTTGTTATCCAGGTCAGATGTGCTCAGTGTTAATGTCAATGAGAGATGTACTGAAAGCAAATGTCAGCATGTTCAATAATGACTATTTGTTTTATGGCATTGATGTAAACCATAAATGTTTATTCTAAAAGTATTCTATAACTAATCATATCAGCAGCTAGCAAACAATGTTAGCTATATAACACCAAGCAAAGAGGTTCTTACACCAAGTGGACAAGTTTAGGATCTGGTCCAAAGTTAACCTGCTCTCTGCCTGGGTTGGATATTCTACTGCATGAGCTTCCTGTTGAACTGTGGTTGGGAGTTTTGTATTGGGGGCTTCTAGAGGGGAACCCACAGATATACACACACATACATATACATACATATACACTCATACATACATATACACAAATACATACATATACATCTTTCTCCTATGACAGAGTGATGCAGGAGTCAGTCCTGATCTACACCATTTTCTAAACTCATCTGCTTTTGTTTCTGTTTGTGTTCTCATTTTATCCTTCAGCTCAGCGAACGCAACCCCTGAGTTTGAGGGGCGCGGGGGGGAGGAGTTGGGGGTGGAGCTAAGCAACACGCTGTATAAGGTGTTTGGCAGCCGCCGTAGTCTGGACCTTCGGCGCCTGTGCATCTGTCCTGGCGAGCACTGCTGGGTCCTCTACGTGGACGTGCTGGTGAGATACTGGCGTCCAGGGACATGCCACAAAAACTAGAGACGCTCATGATTCATGTAGTTCTCAAGATAGACTATTGCTATGTTGTTATTTTTGTTATATTATAATTAATTATATATGTGTGTATGTTCGTTAAATTCTATACATATAAAAGTTAAATTATATGTATAGCAGGTTATTGTGTGTGTGTGTGTGTGTGTGTGTGTGTATTATTAATAAATAATATCAGTAAGTGATCTTGAGCTTATTAGGGAAACATGTTTAGTGTTTGAGTGCAGCGTTTGAGTGCGTGTCTGAGGAGACGTGTTTGGGGTAAAGGGCACTGAGCTGCTTCAGGGCGTTTACAGCTTTTCAGCTGAAGGAATATTACTGAGCCATTTGTCTGAAGCTAATCTGAAAGGTTCATTATTACTATAATGAGGAAGGGTGAAGCACTGCTGGAGTTAAAGGACTTAAACATTTAGAAAATGCAACTCACTAGTTTATGAAAAGTGGTGCAATATGAAGCAGAGGGAGTATAAACAATAAAGCCTAACTGAAAATATGAACAATAAAGAGCAACTGAAAATATTATATATATATATATATATATTAGTGCTGTCAATTCCAGGTGCCGCGATTAAAAGTCCTCACCAGGAATTTCCACAAATTATACCTGGATTGCTAATTAGAAAATCTAGCAAGCTTGAGCAAAATCCTATATATATATATATATAGATATTACTAAAGTATCTAAGCACACTGAGCTCTGTGATGACATCCATCAGCAATTTCTCTTTGTCATTAAACTAACAAGTGATCCAAGTTGCTGCTAGTATAGAGAATAAACTTGAAGTCCAGATGTTGCTCCACACCCCAGCCAGGTGGGCTCTCTCCCCCGTGGTGCAGTGTGTGGATGTAGTAGTATGTAACGCTGCCTACAGCCAGTCATACTACCACCTGTAGCGCCAGGACTTGTAGAACTGGTTATGCATCTTTGTAACACTGAACCGTAGAAGTTTTGTGGGGGTTTTTCTAACTGGATGCTGGTGTCACTGGAATTGTGGCATTTTCACCCCTCATGCCAGCATCTTTTTCTGTTTGTGTTTCAGCTCCTGCAGTGCGACGGAAACCTGTTTGACGCAATGTCCATCGCCATAAAAGCAGCTCTGTTCAACACACGGTGAGCTTTCCCTTTAGAGAGCTGTTGACCACGTAGTCCCTGCCTGCAGTGTCCCGTCACAAAGAACGAAGAACTGTGTCTGTCACTGTCTGATCAGGATTCCCAGCGTGCGGGTGTCTGAGGATGAGGAGGGCAGTAAGGAGATTGAGCTGTCTGACGACCCCTACGACTGCCTGCGCCTCGGGGTGGAGAATGTTCCCTGCATCGTGACCTTGTGCAAGGCACGTCTGCTCTGAGCCACTGGCTGTACATCAGTTCTGCAACGTGTGTGTGTGTGTGTGTGTGTGTGTGTGTATCTTCTGGGGATAATTGGGTGGGTGTGTGTGTATCTTCTGGGGATAATTGGGTGTGTGTGTGTGTATCTTCTGGGGATAATTGGGTGGGTGTGTGTGTATCTTCTGGGGATAATTGGGTGGGTGTGTGTGTATCTTCTGGGGATAATTGGGTGTGTGTGTGTGTGTGTATCTTCTGGGGATAATTGGGTGTGTGTGTGCGCGTGTGCATCAGCAGATCGGCCACAGGCACGTGGTGGACGCCACCCTGCAGGAGAAGGCCTGCTCAGCCGCCAGTCTGCTGGTGGCCCTAACGCCCAGAGGAGCGGTGACCTGCGTGCGCAAGCTCGGACCCGGCAGCCTGGACCCAGACAGCATCTTTGAGATGATGGAGGTCAGCGTGAACACCACCTCTTCATTCAGTTAGTGGAGCACCAACTGCTGGGTGCAGAAGCGTTGCTGTATATGGCTGCTGAGGAACGGTGGTGTTTAGGTGTGACTCTGTTAGTGTTGGCATGTGCGTTAGGAGGTAGACGTGCACCCAGGGCAACAGGAACCTTGTGGTGTTAGAACCAGGAAGTGAGTGGGGCAGTGGGGGGGGTGATCCGCTGGTGCCACATGTGGTCCTCATTAGACCCGTTCACTCCCATCTCTGGACCAGAGGAACAGAGATGATTCAACTCCTGTTTTCTGGGTGACCTTTGGAAAACAGTCCAAGGCTCTAAATGCAGAAGAAAGACTGTTGTGTGTGTGTGGAGTGAGTCACTGTAGCATTTATGTAGTGTGTTTGTTATTGATATTGCTGTGTGTGTGTGTGTGTGTGTGTGTGTGTGTGTGTGTGTGTGTGTGTGTGTGTGTGTGTGTGTGTGTGTGTAGACAGGAAAGCGAGTGGGGAAGGCTCTTCATGCTCCTCTCATGTTACTGCTGCAGAAGGAGGAGTCTCTTGGCCAGAAGAGGCAGAAGATTGGCTTCCTGGCGTAGCATCGGCTCCGCCCCTTATTCTGCCGGCTGTTTTTGTACATTTTAAACATAAAATAAATTTATTTGCATATTTTCGTTTTTGAATGTGGTTTGTTTTTGAATGTCTCCAAAACCTTTATTGTTACCTGGCACACAAAAGAAAAGATTTGAAGTTCTTCCACTTCGTTATTTAATCCTTCTCAACACACACACACACACATACTCCCTCCTGAACAGTACAAGATGCTCCCTGTATTTCCTGTGGTGGTGGAATTATAGACTTTCCTGCTTTAGTTTGGTTGTGTGTGGAATCGTGGAGGAGCTGAGAGTGGATTTAACCACAGCACTCAGGAATGAGGTGCCGGTTTAGATGAGGTGACTGTAGTGTAATTTCCCAGGGTGGACGTGAGGATATTTGCAAAGGTGCCTTCATACCTTTGTGACCTCAGGAAGTGCTTGTGTGTGTTGTAAAGCTGGTTAGATGTATCAACTGCGTTGTCTGAATGATGAAGCACTTGTGAACCATGATCTTCTGTTCATACTGTTTAAGGTGTTTCTAAAGATAAAGGGCTCAAACGTTGAATGTTATTCCACTGACTAACAATGTCACCTCTATCAGTAGCATTTCATGAGCAATGAGTTCATGGATGTGAGCCCCTGGGCCCCTCCCACTGGGCCTCTCTCACTGGGCCCCTCCCACTGGGCCCCTCCCCCTCTCCTGCCACGTGTCGTCTGAAGAGGCTCCAGCCTGCAGCTGTGCACCTGGACGCAGGCCACCGCTTCTCAGCTCACGATGGAACTCCCTCCAAAACACAGCAGGAGTGCTCAGAGACCACTGCCCCCACACACCTCCATCACTGCCCCCACACACCTCCATCACTGCCCCCACACACCTCCATCACTGCCCCAACACTCCTCCATCACTGCCCCAACACTCCTCCATCACTGCCCCCACACACCTCCATCACTGCCCCAACACTCCTCCATCACTGCCCCATCTCTCCTCCATCACTGCCCCCACACACCTCCATCACTGCCCCCACACACCTCCATCACTGCCCCCACACACCTCCATCACTCCTCCATCACTGCCCCCACACACCTCCATCACTGCCCCATCTCTCCTCCATCACTGCCCCCACACACCTCCATCACTGCCCCATCTCTCCTCCATCACTGCCCCCACACACCTCCATCACTCCTCCATCACTCCCCCATCACTCCATCACTGCCCCCACACACCTCCATCACTCCTCCATCACTGCCCCCCCACTCCGCCATCTCTCCTCCATCACTCCCCTAACTGCTGGGCACACGCCTACCATGCTCACATGTGTGTGTCTGTTACAGCTAGGGTTCTGGGTTGGCTAATTGCCATGGAAACACATCCACTAATGTGAGTACATTTGTGCGCCAAACGTGTTTTTTCATCTGGGTTTGCAGGATGGAACAAAGTGAGTGTGTGTGTGTGTGAGAGAGAGAGAGAGAGAGAGAACCACGCCCCAAAGCTCCTGAGGTTTATATTCTATCACGTTGCCGTCCCTCCACACTACGCTCTCCACACAACAGCCGTCCTCTCCAGACGCGTCAGCATGGAGGCCAGAGTGGCGTGTCTTCTCATCGGGGTGCTGCTCATCCAGGGGTCACAGCAGCAGTCCGCAATCAAGAAAAAGCCCCCCATTAAAAAGGGTAGGGAAGCATTTTCTGTAGGTGCTAGGAATTCATGTAGAATAACTTCAGGAATGAGTGATTCTGAGAAGCAGATTGCATGATACCAATCAGTGAGCTGTGTTGTGCATTTCAAGACTGCTTGCTAATGTCATACATTAATATTTCCGGAGGAATTAATTAAATCTTGTAAAGCGCTTTGTGACAACATATGTTGTAAAAAGCACTATACAAATATATTTGATTTTTTTTTTTTTATCTGGACAAAGACAATGTTTATGCATCTGTCCATCTGACCAACAATGCCCACACACACACACACACACACTCTCTCTCTCAGATGTGAAGGGAAACAGTGCCATAGAGGACATACAGAAGCAGATCAAGAATATCGTAGCAGAGCTGAACGTGCTGAAGCAGCACCAGGCGCTACAGGCAGGTGGGACTCTGCCTCTTACTGTCTCCTCCTCTCTGGGGCTGAAACATCTGCACAGTCACAGCAATAATACAAAAAAAAAGTATCCAAACATTTAAAAATGCTAAACATCAAGAAGTATTTTCCATTTTTGTTCTACTAGAAAATAATTTATTTTTTATATTGCTTCTCCCCTTGAGTATTTGTAGCTTTTAAAATCATCTTTATCTGGTACTGCCAACACCACACCCAGGCACAAGACCTACGTCTGATCATCCACCACCCTACCAAAACTCCACCCTCAGCTTTTGTTAAGGACACAAGAGATATGGCAGCTATTTGTATAAAAGTCATGATTACTGCATCAGATGAACTTGCATATTGACATGAAACGTTTTTTTTATAAAAAAAAAAAAAAATTCTAAAATGTACATTTGTTGTTTTTTTTTAATGTCCCAGTGCTTTAGTAACTGAATGTGGTTTTAATGAATATTGACTGGTGAGGAGTTTATGTTCTAAAATCCGTTCTTGTCTTAGTTTGCCTGAGAGGGGAGAAGACACGGGGGAAGTGTCTCCTCACCGACTCTGAGAAGAAGAACTACTACACGGCCAGTGAGGACTGCATCGCTAAGGGAGGCACACTCAGCACGCCCCGGAGCAGCGGTGAGAACCTGCACCTGGCCGCGTACGTCAACGAGAGCGTGGGCCCCAGCGCCCACGTCTGGCTGGGGTTTAACGACATGCAGGCCGAGGGCACCTGGGTGGACCTGACGGGGTCCGCCGCTCGCTTCCACAACTGGGACGCCTCGCCCCTCTCCCCACAACCTGACGGCGGGACCTCTGAAAACTGTGCGGTGCTCTCCGCCACGCCTGCAGGAACGTGGTTGGATGAGAACTGCGGTGTCAAGAGAGCGTCTGTCTGCGAGTTCAAAATAGTCTGAGGGGCGGTGCAGGTTTCCGTGGCGATCACGCTCCCTTCCAAAGCCTAACTGTCAGCAGGATCCTTACCACGGTCGTGAAGGTCCATCCCAGTGTTTACTCTGTAGAGGTTTAGAGCAGAACGAACTCTGCTGTTCCATTAATCCCTCATGCTTCTTGCTTCTGAAGACATTTATGTGTTTGAGTTTATAAATACAGTGGTGGGCTGCAGTGTTTGAAAATCCCTGCCCTTTTGATGGTTGCGTGCATATACTCACAGCAGAGTGATATCTGGATATCTGCGCCAAACAAGTGCTGTGTGCTTTTTCTTTAGCTTTTGGCTACTGAACAATAAACATTTCAGATCATTACAAGAGTGGCATTCTGATGGAGCTTGTTCATTTTACAAAAATTTAATATGAACACAGAATCTTGCAATGGTTTTTGTTAAGTTTGTCAAAACAGCAACACAGGTGCTCAAACATCTAAAAATGTATTCATTAAAAAGAATGTCAGACACGTACAAGCAAACACTTTGAAAAGCATAAATAAAGCAACATGTGGGAACATATGAATTCAGATTTTTAAAGCCGATGGAACCAGCAGGAGTGTCAGAAGTAGCACAAACACACAGCGAACATCAGCCAGCAGGACGCATGCGCCAATACCAGCACACCTGTACAGTCCCGACGTTACAGCGCGTGGAGAAATCCAGACCCATGTGACATGTCCACCTGTGAATTCACTCCTCCAAAAGGTTCCAATAACATTGGTTCTTTCATACTTGTATCCAAACAAGGGTCCATAAGACTTAGGACGCAAGAATTTTTTTTAGAATGTCTGTCAAACAGGCAAAGCAAGCTGTGTGTGTGTATATGTGTGTGTGTGTGTGTGTGTGTATGCCCACTGATAGCCCAGATGTTTGAACAATGACAAGCAAATGGAGAATGACATTGCATGGCAGCTGTCCATCAACGCTCACTGTGATCATCACCTTTATCAGAACTTCTTCCACCATGACACACACAGTCCTTTATCCAGCACTAAAAGACGTCGTCATATTCCACATCAGGTGGAGGCAGCCGGTCGTCGTCAAACAAATTAATCGCTTTCTGGTCACTGATGTTCTTGAACGTATACAGCTCGTTATCCACCATGCGGCGGTCCTCGAACCCCACGCTATTCAGTGGACCAAGCGGACTGCGTGGTCGCGGGGGCAGAAAGGTTTCGGATGGGGCCAGGAAAGCGCGGTAGCTGTCCCCCTCGTCAGCCTGGCTCCTGTCGGGCTCAGACTGGACCCCTGTGGGCTCCGTGGAGCCAGGGAACATACGGTACGTGTCCACCTGATGACCGTTGAAGTGACCCGGCCCATCCTCGTTCAACAGATGGCCGTAGACCATAGTGTCGTCAATGTAGTCGTAAACATGGGACTCGTTGTTTGTTCGGGCTGTTGGGAAGCTGGCGTCACCAGGGAGGAAGGCGGCTCCCTTTGGCATGTTGATGGAAGACCTGTTGGTCAGCTGACGCTTCTTCTTCCTATCGCACGGCAAGAGGAACACGAGGTCATCAGCTCATGAGTTACAGCTTCATATTGTGCAAAAGGTCTCAACATTGATTCAGTGTAATGATATGACAATTTCAAAGTGCATTTCCAGTTAACACGCCTGAAGGTAATGGACAACTGGGGAAAAAATAACTGATCACAGTCATTTAATGATTCATGACCATGTGGAAACTATGAAAGAAAACTGGTGTAATTACAACCAAGTATTTTGGCAGAACTCCGAGAAAGGCGCGTGAAACCTGACTCACCTAACAATGACACAGACAACAATCAGAACGATAAGCAGAAGGGCGAGAAGCACTCCAATGACACCCAGAATGATGCTCAGCACTTTCTCTGCAACAAAAGAAAGAAGCAAACGCTGAAACAATGTAAAACCACATTTATGGCGAAGGACCAGAACTCACCAACCACTCATTTGGAATCACAGAAGTCAGGAATGTTTAGATTATGAGTGCTTACTGCTTTTCTTCTGCAGAGAGATCTGGCTTAAAATAGCAAAGCGTCCTGCAGATTCACAGTTAGACATGTTGAGGTAGAAACTTCCAGACAAGCTGAATGTCTGGGGAACAGATGCGTCCTCCCTAAAGCTAATCTCATCCTCTGACCCCATCTCCTTAACGATGACCTCCATGTGGCGCTCCTGACAACTGGGCAGGCTGACGTTAAGAAAGGACAACTCTGCACTGTACTCCTCTGGAATATTTATAATCCACGATGCGGTGGATTCAGACTTCATTGTTTCTGGCCAGTTGGGTGTCATGAGGGAAACAGAGGGAATGGCCAGAGGTGAGAGAGACATGGTGTAGATATAATTCTCTGTGAGGGGGAGAGGGAGAGGGAGAGGGAGAGAGAGAGAGAGAGAGAGAACTGTGACTACACATGAAGCAGAGCTAACTGGTTTAACATCACACTGATGCATTAGCCATTCGGTAAGGAAGCTGTAGCCCACCGCTGATCCTTGGACTGAAGGACACACTGAGGAATGGGCCGCCATTTTGGCTCAGCCCTGTAGCTCCTGCCACTGCAGTGACCGTCACGTTGGAGGCGATCTGGACTTTGTCCATGTAGCCTTTGCTGCCGAGATAGCTGAAGCAGCCGACGCTTGAACCGTCTGCCTCCGAGACCAGCACAGACATGGAGGTGAAGCAATCCTGCCCTGGGCCCGCCTGCTTCAGGCTGCCCTGAGGGGCCTTCAGCTCAATGGCAACACCCTGGGGCATCTGCAGAACCCAGACGACTTCCTGGAGAGGTGTGGGCAGACACGCATCCAGCGCGGGAACCGTGAGGGGAATCCCAGCCAACGAGCACGAGGACAGAGTCTGGCACTCTGAAAAACATTGTGGTTGCGGGGGTGGAGTGAAAAAGGTGTGGCAGGATCAAAGGCCAGAAGCTGATGAATACCCTGCTAGCATGTTTTAAAAGTAACTTGATAGGCCTCAACCAAAAGAACCGTCACTGTATCACTTTGACACGACAATCTTTTTGCTCAACTGGTACACTGGACAGTAAAGACTCTTTGTACCCTTCTGCGCACACATTCCATTTATTGGCAAAACTAGCATCATGATTACCAGATTAAAAACTCTTAATGATGGAAACAGGCCACTGAAACAAAGACAGCAGTTCCAATAGTTACCGATGGTCTTCGTAGCTGTAAGACGAAGCTCGTCGCTACGGCAGTCAAGGAAGGACAAAAGGGCTTTGGAGCCTGGAAGCACAGTGACGGCCTGCTGCACCACAGAGTCCACGCTGAGTTCACAGAAGGAGTCGAGGGTTTTGTGCTCTAGTTCGACACGCAGCGATTTATCATTCTGCAGATCCACCGTGCAAAGATCTAAGCAGGGCACAATGGCAGCAAGCAATATTTGCACGTTTGTAAAAGATAAAAGTTCATGATGGATCAGAATGTATTCTTGATCTAACGCTACAAGAAAAATATTATCAAACATACCAAAAATCTTGTTAAACTAACAAATTAAAATGACTGTGATGTAAAATTCACAATGCAAGACTTCTGTCCAATTAAAGCATGTGCAATAAATTTGCAACAATAATCAGTGTAGTCAAACTTGATGTGGAACATTCTTCAAATGAGACAAAGAACCTTACATGGAGTTCCACTCCTGAACACAGAGACCCTGAAGTGGAGGAAGAGGCTGGGAGTTTCACCCTTCTTCACCTCACAGTTGGTCAGAGACAGGCTGAAGTTCCCCTGATAATTGGTCAGTTGGTTATCTGCAAGGGTCTTGTCGATCGGAGACTTGTTGTCCTGCTGGTACAACACTTTAACCACTTTGCTTTGGCATTTGGGCTCTGTGTACGTCACAAAATTAACGGTGAAGTTGTGCATAGGCGGTACAACAAAGTTCCACTTCATTATGTAATCGTTCGGGATGTTGGTGGGACTGAAGAAGTCGGAGTCTGACATCCCACGAGCCAACACGGCATCCGCAATCACAGAACCAGCAGAAGACACTGGAAATACAAACACCACACTACAGATTACAGACCACGCACGCACGCACGCGCACACACACACACACACACACACACACACACTGCTGCTTGAAGGTTTGTGAACCACCCAAACATGGTCATCGTTTTCTAAAATAAATTATAAAGTAAATCAGCTTATGAATTTAATTGAGATTCTGGTCAAGGATTTGTTG
Source organism: Brachyhypopomus gauderio (assembly GCF_052324685.1). NCBI lineage: Eukaryota > Metazoa > Chordata > Actinopteri > Gymnotiformes > Hypopomidae > Brachyhypopomus > Brachyhypopomus gauderio. The sequence goes on from NW_027506953.1 coordinate 324,477, forward strand.
AAGGACCTGAGAGTTGATGGTTGCTGGATAATACGGAGTATTCCAGGTCTGGAGGCAGTAAGACAGACCCAGACCTTCACATCTCCACCACCATTCTTCACTGTTGGGAGGAGGTTCTTCCCTTAACATGCAGTGGTGATTTTTCTCCAAACATGGTGCCTGTGATTGTGGCCAGATAATTCAACTAACTCATCGGTCTAGAGAATGGACTTCTAGAAAGCCTCTGGTTTGGCCTCTGGCAAAGTTTACATGGTATTACATATGGAATTGATGAACATAAGCCTGAAATTTCACATACAAAAACTGGTGATGGTAATATAAAAGAATCATGGTAAAACAACAGAAACATCTAAACTACTTAAGGAGTTCACAAACTTTCAAGCAGCACTGTTTATATATATATAAATATATATATTTATATCTACATACACATACACACGCAAGCACACAGCTTTCATTCTTTACCTATAGTTTCTGAGTAGTTGAAGTCAGGTGAGTTTAAGACTGTTCCTCGGGGAACTGCCAAAGACACACGACCTTTCCAAAGGAACTGCATTCGGGAGACAGTTCCAGTTTGACAGAACGTGCCTATGTTAACCGTCCCTGCTCTTGAGTATGTGACGATGGTGTACGTGTGCTTGTCGAGACACTGTTCTGATGACTGGATCTGCTTCATTCCTGGTGCTGGGAAGTCCAGTTGGAAGGCCTTGGTAGGAGACACTTTCAGGTCCCATGTAAAGAACCGGTCAAAGTTTGGTAAGATGGAGCTCGCTGGATGTATGGTGTCCTGTGCGCATGACTTTGAACAATCTGAGGAGAATAAAGTGCATTTAATCGAAAACATCAGAGGACATTTTAATCTGATACTTGCTAATAATGGAGAACAAAATCTGGAGGAAGAGGTGGAGGTGACCAGAACTGATATGGGCCTTGACAGTAACATAATTTTTGACAGGGACTCTTCATTGCTAGCTTAGCACCACTCACTCAGTGCTACTGAATGTTGAACTGAACTGCCTGTATACCCAAAATCATTTTAAACATTGTATAATAAACAACATCCTCAGTACAAAGATAACAAACAAGTCAAACATTTGTTGCTGCTTACCAATATCCCTGTTGACCTCAACACTGAAGATGTCTTGAGGTTTTGGGCAAGTGAATGTCAGTTTTGTGTTCTGCGGGTCAGTGAGGGTCGCTTTGGGGCCACAGGTAGGACTGTCACCCACACAGACAGTGCAGTTTGAGACTACTGTTGAGATCTTTTCGATGATCACCCTTGTGCCTGGCTCAGGTATTACAAACTCTACCTGACCCTCTGCGTGGAGATAAACATAATAATAATCATTATTATGTTATAAAAACGAAAAAAACAGATACTTGATATTTGATAAATGTTTACCCAAAGAGCTTACATGGCTTACAATAAATGAATGGCTGTGTGGATCAACTAGTATGAGCTCATGCTAGTCATCCTACTAGTTTTCATTCGCTGTTAGTAAATAATAAATAAATTCTGTGTTTCATCTGATTTATAACACTTGACATTTTATTATGGATCCATCAAGAGCTGCCAGAGGCTGTAATGCCGTAGCAGAGTTTCACTCCCGAGTGTCTATTTGTCGCTCAAACACCCAGCAAAACTGCCTTCTTCTCTGTAGGAACTTTGGCATCTTGTACCACTGAGCCATTACTGCAGAACAGCTGTTTCTGGGAAGCACCACCAGTCGTGGTGAGTAGGTAACTACAGGCCTCAGTGAGGTCTTCAGCCACCTTTCTCCATCTCAGCAGGAGCCCTCTACTCCCACACCCCTCAGATCCACCCCCCCCCCCCCCCGTTCCCCCACCCCTCAGCTCCACCCCCCCCCCTCTGTTCCCCCACTCCTCAGCTCCACCCCCTGCTCCCCCACTCCTTAGCCCCACCCCTTAGCTCCACCTGCCTCTACTGTATCCAGAGCTGAAGGCATAGACATATTGTATTGCACAGGAGTAAATTATTTTGGTGATTTGTGGGAACTATAAATCACAGCATGCAGGTCGACTTTAATAGAATAATAATATACCCCGTAGTGCTGAAATCCAGCTTTAAATGAGACTGCAGGATGAGCTAGCAGTGTTCTACGCTCACACAGCTGGAACCTGTTCACCATCAATGACTGCCAATGTTGCTAGGCAACACAAACTACAGCAACTGTGGATGGTGTTGTATGGGAGATCAGAGCAATGCATTTAAGTTGATCTGAGGAGAAAGTTATGCAAGTGGAAAGCAGGGATCACAAAGATGTTCTCATGTCTGCCCACAATGACTTGAAAACGTTATGTTAACCTCGGGTCGCCATCAATGATTTGTTCTGTTCCAAAATGCGTTCTGCATGATCAACCAATCAAATCAACCTTACTACTTGCCCTTTCCATGGTAGGCACACCCAGTACAACAGTGACCAATCAGAAGGTGTATAGCCAGGGCCGGCGCCACGGGGGGGCGAATGGGGGCGTCGCCCCCTCAGACGAGGTGTCCCGCCCCCTCAATGTAAAAAATAAGACCCATTTATTTTACAACAATCGCTACATGGTGCCCCCTCGGCCGCTCGACAATCGTTACACGCACCCCCCCCCCCCCCCCCCCCCCCCCAACAACTTACGTTCGCCCCCCCGAAATTTTCTGACGCCCCCTCACTGTATATGTTCTGGCGCCGGCCCTGCATGACTGACACTAAGATCAGAGGTCTTGTGTATAGCTGGAATCAAACAGTTTATTCGGCAGCAGCATGCATATATGGTAGCAGTAATAATAGTAATACCAGAACAATTAATAATCTCATCTTAATTTGCATAATTAATTCCTGTGAGAGATAGGACCACAGTCATCAGGAAGGAAACAGGATTCCTGTAGCATCGCCCTAATCTTTGAATACACACACACACACGTGTGCTCACATACTACCCAATGCAGGCTCAGCGTTAAGGAAGTGGAAATGTTCCTGGGGGAAGAATCAGGATCTCTGACTGTGAGCTGAAGGGGATCTGGTTTCTCAAACCCACCGGACATGGAAAACTATCCAATCTGAGCACAGGGAGAACCCCCACTGTGACTCAGTCGGCATACAACCTCTGAATGCCGGTGCCAAAAACGCCCGCCCTGCCTCTACCGAAAACAAGCCGATTAGCTTAGAAACAGGGACACAAACAGGACATTTGCCATCTTGGAGCACAGTTCTGTTGTGACTCCAGAGTGGAACACACCATTCATCAAAAGATGAACAATGAGCACTTCCTGAAAGGTCTTCAGTTATAAATCCTCATGCTTGTTTGGTATTGCACTGACGCTCATTTTGTAACGGTATCTTTACAGATCTCAGCAGCACAGAGAGGCCTCACTACAGGTCTGGGCTTGGGAAATATCAATCACTAAAGCTAAAGTGATGGCACAAATGTAAACCTTCAGTAGTTCTACGAATGAGAGAAGAGGAGAATTAAATACGTGGCCCTGATGTCAACATTAAAAGCCTTCTGGAAATCCACAGAAATTGGCAGAATCCTCAACATAAAAGTCAAAGGGGTTTATATATATTGGTGTAAGCAACTAAAAAGGAGTTTGGCAAATTTGTAAAGAGCCGTAACAATTAGTATGAGGGTTGAACCATATAAACACGAAACAGAAATATGGACTAGTGTAAATGGACTATGCTCTGAAGGTTGTACACTGTAGGTTTTCTGGTTCAGCAACTTTCTGATACCATTATCACGGACCACATCTTAAAAACAGCATCACACAGAGCACATAAGTCAGCGAGAGAATATGTACACTCAATGTTTGCTTTGCCTTCACACCACAGGAGGAAGTGTATACAGATGCAAGTTTTCTCTGGTGCACTGCAGACTCAAGCCAGAACACAATGTTTATCTCATTAACGGTCAGCACGTGATGTCTAAACCACCCTGCAAACAAACCACATTCACAAATCCCTCAACAGGAGCGTCGTCATCATAACCAGCTGGGCTGGGACAGGAATGGACCAATCAACGGACACGTTACTGGAGCTAACCTCACTGTTCAAATCTGCTGATAATGTTAGCAGGTCTGATCAATAAGCAAGTGAATTAACACACTTTATCAACAGTTCCTAATATTTAGCATGTCCTTAAAAGAAGAAGCAGTGCATAACTGCTCTTTGTTGTGTATTTGTGTCAGTCCCCTTAAGTTGGGAGCCCACCTGTGACTAATGACTAAATGCCTCCGAGCCCACTGGCGCCCACAGCACTCAGATTGTTGAACTATTAACTTAGCGTTATCCTCGTTTCTCTACACTGTATTGTTTATGCCATGCTCTAAATGCGGTGTTATACGCTCACGGCTAATTGTGGATGGATTTAAGTTCATTTGGGAGAAAGTCTGACACGTTCACAGGTTTACTGGGCGGTTCCAGTACTCGTTATACACACACGAACGCGGTAGAAACGCTACTGCAGTTCCTCAAACTTCTTGTCCACTCAAAGCTTACACACGCTTGGCAAAATATGAGACAAATAAAATGTTGTTCATATAAAGTTGGTTTTAGGTTTCTGTATACATTTAAAATACATTTTAATACAAAAAGTTGAAAATACGTGCGGAGACTCGTCTGTCTCACACACAGGCGTGTTGACGGGTTTCCAGTATTGCTGAGGAAGCCTGTTTGACTCACCTGAAGTTTGCAGAATAAATAACAAGAACAGTCCTAACAGCAGCGAACCCATTTTCTCAGTCCACCGTACCCAAATCACACAACACACTTTTTGTTCACGGCCGTATGCTTTACATGTTGATAAACCGCAACACGTTAGGATAGTTTTTGAAAATATTCTCGTCCTAGCGCCACTTCCTGGTTGGCTGTACCTGTCTCACCTATTGGGCGTGTCTCAAAACTACCTGTCCAAACTTGACATCGGCGCTCAAATGTGGAAATAAGTGTGCTACTTAGAGAATGCAACCCCCCCCCCCCCCCCAAATGACAGGAAAAGATATATTTAACAAACGACGTAAAGACGTCTAAAAATCACAAATTACGTTTTCGTCAGAAAACTGCCATCTCATTATACATGCAGCCTACTTAGTGAGCCTACTTAGTGATTCAGATGTTTACTCAAACCTACAGTGAAACAGCAAGACCGCAAATATTTGGAATAATTACTCCACGGCCTGGGTTGTGTGCTATTGTAACCAGAAGGATACTACTCTGAGCTGTTCTTTGTGAACTGTTCATCGTGATTGACTAGTTCGCTGTCCTGTCTACACATGCTAAATTACAAACGCATTCCTGCGAAGGTAACGTCAAAGCGCCCGGAGGCTCCGCACTTCGCGTTAAACCGCCAGTCAAACACCTGACGTACCCAACAGGTATTACAAGTCACGAACGACTAAATTCATCAACTCTCTCTCTCTCTCTCTCTCTCTCTCTCTCTCTCTCTCTCTCTCTCTCTCTCTCTCTCTCTCTTTCTCTCTTTCTCTTTCTTTGATGGCACATTGTGTTTATGCAGCAAGTAGAGGCTACACCTATGCTGAATGACACATTGTGTCCTTCCTACAGTTATAAGCGGTGACCACATGAGGGAAGCAGAGCGTCATACATGAAGTCTGAAAAACCATGTAGTATGGAAATTACACAGATTATAATTAAATTGGGTTAATTAATGAATATCCTATCAATCTGTGATGTAAGGCAAGGCAAGTTTGCCTGTATAATAATACGTTTCATACACAAAATTCAAAGTTCTTTACATAGATACAGAAGAATATAATAATAAAGCATATTGCATTTCAAGGTCCAATATCTCAGGAAGGGATGTTTGTTTTTCAAAACAAAAGAAAAAAGGAACCTAAAATCATGTAAAAATAGAAAATGTAATAATAAAAATTAAGGACAACTGACTTAAATAGAAAACAATAAATAATGTAAGAAAATGATTTGAATGACTAGAGTGCAATAATAATAAAATGATGAAGTAACAGTGAAGTTAGTGACAGATGTAGTATATAGTTTTTTTACCCTGGATTAATCAAATGCTACATTTCCAGGACAAATAAAAGTTGGACTTGTTTCAGTCCAGCCTAAGAGCTCAACACTGCTTCATTATGGTTGAGTATGGTCATTACACGCTGGCCTGTGTCTAAGAGCCCTAATGAGTTTTTACTCTTTGTGTATGTCTGAGTATTTGAAGCCTTATCCCTTCAATGATTTAGAGTAGTAATAGTGGTTTAATAGTGTAACATGCAGCAAACGTCCAGAAGCATAATTTAAATCATGAAGTTTTTTTGTGTGTGTAATTTTCTACATGGCTGTTAATCACTTATGATACCGTTTTAATCAACGACCTTGAGTATCTAGAAAGGCGCTATATAAGTTGAACATTCATTCATTCATTCAACTCTGACTGTTTCAGTATTCTGTATTTCAGTAAAGTTATCAGTAAACCTTGCATAGTACTTTGGAGGTCTGTAAATGATTAAAACTTGGTTTCTAGATGCACCTTTCAGTATAAACGGAGGAAACAAAGAAAGAAGCCAAGTAAATTTTATTCGGACTGGAATCTCGCTCTGAATAAAACTCACTTTCTCACCACCACCATGCTTTCATAATGCTGGCATTAGTGATGTCAAACCTGAAACGCAGAATCGAACTGAATCGATTCATTTCATCAGTCACAACTGATTACTTGTAATGTTTAATAAATAAAGGATTACACAAGCATTTCTCTACCTTGCAATGTAAAATGAATAATGTCAGCTATATCAATCCACTGACTTACAGTGGATAACCAGGATAACCAGATTTCATTTTCATTTTTTATGAAAAATACATCTTAATGACATAATTAAAACAACCCTGTTCTCTGTAAAATGATATGTTTTCATAACTAAAATTTATTTAGGGACACCATATGCTATGGGAGAATATTTCATGTCATTTTTAATAAAAAAAAATACATTACTTCTGTTTCTGTTTAAAAAGTTGTAGATTTAGGCCCTGGTTGCCCACTAGATGTACCTGTGGCGTGTGATGATTCGAACATTTCGCTAGATCGAATCATTTTCCGAATCAATTGGTTCATTTGATTCTATTTGCCAAAAGCCCCACTTGTGCAATCACTAGCTGGCATTTGGGATGGCCTCGACGACAACAGTTGCACTACAGCCTTCACTAACCTGTGGGTGAACGACCTGGCCAGTCTGACACTAACATCAGATTAGATGTGTTTGCTGCGTGTGCTGAAACATTGTTTTTTCGTCTTAATTTCGTTATTTTCGAACATTGTTTTTTCGTGATGAAAACGAGACAATAACTAAATATAAACTACATAAAAGGATGTAAAAACTATGACTAAATTAATCATCGACACTGTCGTCAAATAATAAAAACGAGACGAAAATATTTGGCAGGGACAACATCCAATCTGAACTGATATAGTTTTGGGAAAGCGGGGCCAAGTTAGGAAAACATCCAATCATAACTACTTCGGCGAACATGAAGAGGCGGGACATCCCGGGTAGCCATCCAATCAAACGCACACTTGCTCAAATTTGATCATGATCAGGAAGATCATGCCAGACTCTGAACCGTCGTTACTTGTGATTTAATGATGGAGGGAGCGTTTGCGTTTAGAGAAAATCCCGACATCAGTTGGGCATCAGCCTGCGTTAACAATATCTTAGCCGTTCTTAATCCTAGGCACACTGCCCTATACATTTTTGAGCCTGTCCAGTCGTATAAACTCAGTACTGTGGGGTCAGATTAGTTGGATCAGGTGTGTGGGAAGCACGTGAGACGCTAATAACGTGCAGGGCGGTGTGTCCGGACCAGAGTATGGAAGCTAGCGAGCAAGCCAGCCATCTGTTGATCATAAGGTCCCAGATGGCTCCGTTCACCTTAGAAAGTAGCACTGCTGCATATACGGTAGCCAGTTTTATTTAAAAAATGTAACATGCAGTTTGTTATGAACTATGCATATGGTTCCAGGCAGAGCAAGTATACTTGTCATCAATATTTTGTTATTGTTATGAAAGGTCACATAAATAAAGATGATGTTTGTTAAATCTGTTTGTGTGTGTATTGTTCTATTAAATCACAATCCTCTACTTTTAAGTATTGGGAAATCGTAATAGTCCATGTGAACTGCCTCACGGTGTTGACTATTATAGTAATGGTGCACTATATGGTGTGTGTGGCATTTTGAATTCTCAGAGATAAATCTAACTCATTATATAGTGCAATATGAAGACTCATGAGGCACTGTGGGTTGTCGTGTACAGACGAGGCACCATTATTACGGCTGAGGTCCACAGCCCAAGAAGGCCGAGGCAGGTCTGTGAGAGCACCTTCCTCTAACCTAGTGACCTCCAGCTTCTTTCTGGAAGCTCAGGATCCTGTTATCAACTTGGTGCAGTGCCATTCCATATATGCAGCCTTCCGTTTGCTAACAGACTAGGAATAAAGTAATTGATAATTTCGCTCTGAAATGCTGACATACAAGGGACTTGCAGTCATGTTGGAAAGGGCCGAGGAGCAGAGGGACAGTTCACAGGAAGGCCACACAGGAAAAATAACATCCAGCGAAGAGGAAAGATCAGAAACCATGGCAACTGAATGAAGAAAAACAGATATCACAAAGTACACTGGCCAAAGGTACTGGACACACTTTTACATCTGTTCTCAAGTAGTCTAGTGCAAATATAGCAATATAGTTGTGGTAAAGTTGTAGTACACGGTAGCAGCTCACAGTGCGCACCCATCCAAACTGACACCTGTCGCCTTGTGTCTCCACATGACACCTGTCGCCTTGTGTCTCCACATGACACCTGTCACCTTGTGTCCACATGACAACTGTCACCTTGTGTCCACATGACAACTGTCACCTTGTGTGTCCACATGACAACTGTCGCCTTCTGTCTCCGCATGACACCTGTCACCTTGCTCCAGCTCAAACTGTACGACTAAATCGCAGGGAGAGTCGGCTCGTGGAGCTGCTTCAACAGTGCGATACTCTCACGAGGAGCGATTTGAATTTCAAACATGTTTGATATTCTTGCGACGCTGCGATTTCTGATCGGAAGTTGGTCGTGAGGTGTGAATCGCTCCTCGTTTACCTGTGTAAACTACGATGCACGACACTCGATTGAGCCGAAACTCGGCCCGATCACAAAAATAGTCGCACGAGTGAAAAATCGGCTGAAAATGGGCCAAAACACGCACAGTGTACGCACATCTGAATCACCACCTTCCACAAGTTACAACTACAGAACATACAATATATAAATATGGCTATATGGCTAACATTTATTTATTTACTTATAAATTATTGATAACTATTCATTAAACAGTTTAAAGCTAAGTAGCATGATTGCATTGAGCACAATAACTTTTGACTTATTGCATTACTACACATCCACACACACACACACACACACACACACACATACACACACACACACACACACACACACACACACACACACTCATGTGGACATACAGCCGGGGGGAAAGTTGTTTATTTATTTATGGGCTTCTTTATATGTATTTCAGTGCTGTAAATGTATTTTTTATTTAAGAGTTACAAATAGCACCAAGAGACACCAGTCCACTATCACCCAGAGACAAGAGCAGCTGTCATGAACAACAGTGTTCTGTGTTGTGGTTTGACATCATCTTTCCTTAGTTCTTATGCCCCTGTCTGTGAACGCTGTGGACATCTCATTGTCTAAAGCTTTTCTGAAGCTTCCTAGCCGTCTCTTTAGAGAAGCAGCACGCCTGTTATGACTGAAAATGTACTGTATTTGTTTTCTTTTGGAGGGGCTTAATTTATACAAGTGGGATGTTGGGGGACCAGAAAGACTGAAAACACAATTTAAAATGTGTGATGAAGCCTGTTATGTTATGTGAAGTTTCTAATAATAACTAAAGACAGGACTTTTTTATTTTTTCATTCAGGATGATAATGTAAAACCATTCTTAATTTAGAATATTCTTCATATAGCCTTTTTGTTAATAGATGAGTAGTTTGCTGCTATGTGTACTCAGTTTATTTTTCTGAAATTCCTGAAACAATGTGTATATTGTGTTTCTACTGCCTTAGTTTGTAAATATATAACTTATTCCTCTCTGTCCTCTCCTTCTGCCAGAGGTCAGGGTCTTTGAGTGGCAGTATTGTGGCTCTTCTGGACTGAGACTGGTGTTGTCATGCCTGGGGTTAATGGGAGCCACTCCACCATCTTAGGGGACACAGTCTCTTGTGTCCCTGACACCACTGGGATAACCTTGTTGTTAACGTTCTCTCTAGTTCTTCTATCAGCCCCTGGTATTTGTATCACCTCTCATTTTCCTTCCTTTGTATGTTTCTGTCACTTGGAACTGCCACATGTAATTACTGGTGCTGTTCTGTATTTTGGCCACTATCACAACATCTGGTTGGTTTGCCATTATTTGTTTATCTGTCTGGATCAGGAGGTCCCACATGACCTCGTGGTTCTCCATCACACTCTGGTGCTCCTCCCCTTTGGACATGGTGGTTATGACCTCGTATACCTCGTATATGTTCCTGTTCACACTCTCTGCCACACTTGGTTGTGTCTCTGAATGTGCTTCCATGACGAGTGCCTCTGTGCTCCAGTCCTGCCTTGTCCAGCCGCTGGTAGGGCTGTCTTACACCACCCACCTCCACCGTTTGGATATACTCTGGGCTTATCCTAACATGGCATCATCTCTCTTTCCCTCCTCCCAGTTGGCAGACAGCCTGGGTGTTGGATCAGCCACATGGTGCACAGCTTCTGGGGGTAAAAGTAGGGATAGTTTGGGTGTTGAGATCGGTGGTAGTGATGCGTAGAGGTGTTCTTGGGTCTAAATTCTACAAATAAACTATAAATAAATAATTTCAGATGATGTTTCGATGAAAACAGCAAGCTACTACTCTTGTAGACATGTTTTTGAAAGGCACTATTTGCCTTTTTTGGTGACTTTATGTAGGTCTAATTATTTCTTTGTAAACCTTATTAAACATTATGCATGTTACACATTACAGGACCTATAGGCAGAACAAACTTTTTCCTCATATGGAAACTGAAAGCAAAAGTTTGTTGGCCGGATACAAACTACGCCTGTAGCCTACTGAAGTACCACGCGACAGCCTGTAGATTCAAGATCATATTTATAAGACCCGTTGTTTCTTAGTGTGTTGTGGGTTAAACGTCGGTTTTGCGTTACTGACTGGGAGAGTCGTTACGTCTGGTATATTTGTAGGTTGCGCCTTTTCCTGGGGTTCTTCCTGGGCTTTCCTGTTTGCGCATTCTTTAGTTAACGGTTTTCAACATGATTTTCTGTACACGTTGGATACAGTGCTGTGTCACATATTTTATTTTCACAGGTAAGGTTTAAAATCCTACTCATCGTTTACTGTATTTTAACATGTACACGTAGGGAGTATAGTAACTAGTAACTAACTTGCTGTTTCAAATTTGCCCACCCACCCGTGGGCCAAAAATTTATATTGGTGGTATGTCTACGTCTGAATCAGATCCAAATCTTACCCTTTCTATTTTCCTAGTGAGTTATTTCTCAGATGAACCTAAAAAAACCGGAACAAGGGAAATAGGCTGTAAGTTTTGTGTTCAAATTAGTTAAAGGAAGATGTTCACGAAAGGGTTAACAGTAGAGGCTGAATGATAGCATCAAACTTGGAGAGAGTCGCGCTCTTAAAATATTTGTCCATACAGCAAAACGGCAAACGTTAGTTTACAAGTTTTCCAAATAATAACAAACATTTGTACCATTGATGTGGTCTTTAATTCAAACAGATCGTTGCTTCATAAATTCCCAGTTTTGGTGAGTCCCTTAGTAAACACAGTCATGTAGCAGGTACTTTGCTTATCAGTGCCATCAACATACCCTTTGCCCTCTCCCCCTGACCTTTTCTTCTCGGGAGATCCCAAACACCATCTTAAGGGCCGTTCATTTACCATTTACACATTGTAAAACAAAATAAATAAATATTTATTTATTTAGTTAAGTGTGTGTATATTGTATAATAAACACTGAAGATTATGTACGTTTACGTGCACACACACACACACACACACACACACACACACATATATATATATATATATATATATATATATATATATATATATATATATATATATATATATATATACAAATATTTTTCACTATATGTGTGTTTTAACTGAGCTAAGCTTTATGTAGAAAGCTTTATGTTGGTTTTCGTTTCTTTATCCTGTTCACTCACTGAGTAGCACATTTACCAGTGGTGTAGGCCTATTTCCCCAGGTGTCCAATCATATTTGCAAATGTCTCGTCAGTCAGCGTTTAGCATTTCTAAGCAAGATAAAGTTAATGAATGCTGCGTTTGCTTAGCTAGGTAACCAGTTCGCCCAATGTGGCCAAGGTAGCAAACATAGTGTACAAATCACCAGAGAAATCAATTCACTTTGATGCTTGTTTACTGCCGAGTATAAATACAATGAAAAATGCGGAAATCATTTGTTCACTTTTTAATTTCTTCCATTTCCTTCCTGAATGTTGTGGGTGCGTCATGCTGTTTGAATGGCTATGTGCTAATAGACTTATACGGGCATGCTCACTCAAGTTGTAAATTCAGCATTACTGGTTAACTCATCCAGTCATTTTTTTAAGCATGCATGATTGACATGGTTTTGACTACAGTTGCAGTTTTCTGGACTGAGACTGATGTCATTCCTGTTGTCTGTAGGTTTTAACCTTTCATAATTTCTTTATTTAAATGTCAGTGTGTGGTATTTTCCCAACTACCTCATTCTGTGGATTTCTCACTCACTTAGAAGGCCACATTACTACTGCTGTGTTTCCACACCACAACTGTTCTAATCTTGTCTGGTTGGTTCACTAAAACTTGCTCACATACCTGGATCTGGACATCCCAGTCTACTCACATTTGGGATTTGGGACTTGGTATTGAGCTCATACATTGTGTGTGCTTGTGTTTTATTTTTTGTGCTTCTGGTTTAGCCTGCTGTCTTTTTTAAACATGGTATCCACATCCCTTTTCTGTTTAAAGTGAACTTTTCAGCTTTTCAGGGGTCATTGTTTGGATGTACAAAATCCCCCCCCCCCCATTGTAGACAGTGAATTTAACAGTTTTTGCTCCCTTTCCCAATGTAGTATAAAGTGTCCAGAGAATGTACAACACATTAAACAAAGTCTGGGCAATCTTAGCTTTACTGGACAATACGTTGTTTTTATTTTGAGCAACTTTAAAAATTATTCTACCTGCGCAAGTTCAAGCACCTGTTTGTGATGTTTCGAAAATATGCATGTGATATTTAAATATATGCACATGTCTTGGTTAATAATTTTTTTTATTGTTTTTAAATGTTTCCTAGCTGTTGGTGGTTTCCTTGTGCTCACACCTCCTAGCCTGGTGGTAGAATATGGGGGTCCAGCCTCAGCAGTGTGTTCCACTAATATGACCATCCAGTCTATGGCCTGGGAGGCCTCACAGGGGGCGGTGGACATCACACCTGGAGCCCAGCAGCTCACCTGGAACGTGTCAAGCCTTACGCATTGGGATATTAAACCGCTGTGTTTCGTCAATAAGGACATACAAGGGAACCAGGAAAGACAGTATCTCCCAGTTATCGTTTACAGTAAGTTATCGTCTTGTATACTTGGTTCTGAGTACGCACACTTAAATATACCATAAACATAAACAAGACACGTGTGCAACACATAACTTTAACGAGACGAGAGACGGGACACGAGTGACACTGGCGAACACACCAGTGCACACACAAACACAGGCGCATGCAGATACAGACGAACATGCACATAGACACACCTGAGGGAGGAGCCAGGCTTGCAGCGTGACATACGTCACATTCAGGCATACATGGTGTTTCTTGGGAAAATTCATTATATGGCCATCTTTCATATCATGAGCAATTGTGTATTTGCATAGCCATGCAGAGCCTGGGACTGACATTGGCCCTAAACAGACCTATATAAACATTAGGTACATATGTTTCTCCATAGGGGACACCAGGAGTCTCAAACTTTCTTGCACTTCCAAATTATCACAGAGAAATCATTGCCCCTTTAATGGAGAACATTAAATTGCATGAACTGAAACAACCCCCAACACAGAACAGAAGTATCTTTAAAATGTGGTTCAGTGAAAACACATCAACATTGAATGGATTCCAGTTAGACATGCTTTCATTTATTGTTTGTTAATGTCTTTCACACGATTGTCAGGAAATATATACTGAACCTTATCTCTGCTGTTTTACATCTTTTATCTCTGAGGGGAATTTGTATGGAAATGCATGTTTGACAGATTCAGGTTTAACTTGGGTGTCATGCCTCATGAATAACAAGGACAGCCTTTGTTTGGCCATTTATACTCAGCACTTCAGTTTAATCCCTGTTGGCCTCAAGGTTTTTGTAAATACCAGGTCACTTATGTATACTTACGTATTCTACAGGCCACTGTCTCATTGGACTGCTAGTTCAAAGAAGGCTGGAGACCTGCAGTTAAAATGAAATGAAATGTGCCATATTTTGTCAATTGTGATTTTTACACCCCAATCGAAATTTGTCCTCCGCTTTTAACCCATCTGTGCAGTCAGAACACACAAACTAGTGATTACTAGGGGGCTGTGGATCACACGTGCCCAGAGCGGTGGGCAGCCCTAGCCCGGCGCCCGGGGAGCAGTTGGGGTTAGGTGCCTTGCTCAAGGGCACCTCAGTCATGGCCTGTCTGGGAATCGAACCCACAACCCTCCGGTCACAAGACCAGTTCCCTAACCGCCAGGCCATGACTGCCCCTAAAATGATGATAACCAAACCAGTGGGATGAAACTGAGCTGAGTCACATGTCAGAGTCACATGGTGTGATATACATGTCAGAGTCACATGTCAGAGTCACCATGTCAGAGTCATGTCATACATGTCAGAGTCACCATATCAGAGTCACATGGTGTGATATACATGTCAGAGTCACCATATCAGAGTCACATGGTGTGATATACATGTCAGAGTCACCATGTCAGAGTCACATGGTGTGATATACATGTCAGAGTCACCATATCAGAGTCACAGGGTGTGATATACAGATCACTGTGCTGTAATAACATAATGGATGTAAAGTAGTGAACAACGAGTGCACTTATAAACACTGATGTATTGTTATCCATTAGCATTGCTTCAGTTAATTAATTGAAAATCAATAATTCTCAGTTTTCATCTGCGGTGCTTTGTAGTCACAAGAACTATACTTTTTTACTCATCAGAGAAACCAGACAATGTGTCCATCAGTTTGGTGAATACCACAGGACCAGTAGTTGAAGGGGGAAGCTACCAGCTCAAATGTGACATCCAGAACGTCACTCCTGTTCACAGCGTTATTGTGAACTGGTATAAAGGACGGACTCTAGTGAAGACAGACAATGAACCCAGTAGAGAAACCGTCAAGGCACCAGGGAACAAGAACGTCAGCCTCCTGATCAGCCCTAACAGAGCTGATGATGGAGCGCAGTACAGCTGTGAAGCAGTGCTGGACCTGGGAGCAGAAGGTCTTCATCCTCCTCAGAGAAGATCATCGGGACCCGTCAGCATTCCTGTGCACTGTAAGGTCTTATTTAAACAAGCTAGTTAACAGGGCTGTTCTAAAACTATTGAAACACCTGTGTGAAACCCTGCTGCATGTGAAACACCTGTGTGAAACCCTGCTGCATGTGAAACAGCATCCCATGTGAAAATAGCTCATTAGACCATAAGAAGTTTTAGTATTCTGACTGTGCAGTTCTTGCAACAGCAATAATTAGTAAAATAGCAGATTGTTTATTAGAATATCTAGTCTGTCAATATTCTGAAGACTAAAACTAAACTTTATTGAAGAGGTATTTTATGCTGTAGTAAGTGACTGTTTGATCTGAGAACGTCACACCTGCTTTATCACATCTACGGGAAGTGTCAAATGTTTTCAAGTGCATCTCTGCTTTCTTTAGACAGCCCACGGTTTTCCAGTAATGTGGAGTTCATTGAGCAGAACTGTCAACAGGTCACGTTAAACTGTACCGTGACTGCAAACCCTCCTCCAAAATACACATGGAAATCTCCCCAACTGAAGTCAGAACCTGTGAATCCAGTGCTCACTCTTCCTCATCCAAGTTCAGGAAACTACACCTGCAAAGCCTGGAATGCACATGGCTATGAATACAAGTTGTTCATCATCACAAACAGCCCTGACTGTGAGTTTTATTTCTATCATAGAAAAATATGAGAGTTCATCAATTCTTATTCTGTTTAGTCCTCTGAATCTGTTTGTTTTTGTATCACAGAGATAGAAATGTTTAATTTAATTTAATTTAATTATATAATAATTATGGTAACTTCTTTAAAGTAAAATTTAAATATCCATGTAGAAATCATCATCATAATGTGTCATACTAGTTATTCTTTCACTATTGTGAATGTGCAAATCAAGGTTTGCTTTCAGTTGGTACACTATTTACATTTTGGGTTGCTTGTGTTTACAGTATACTTGTGTTTTGTTAGTTTTCCTTCAATGTCTTTCTTTGCTTGCAGGTCGCAGATGGACTGTGCTCTGGATTATAATCGGGATCATTGCAGTCATTGCTGTGTTGGTTTGTGGTTTTCTATGTGTAAAGTACTCGGCTAAACTGAGGACTTATGTTGCTATCTTCTAGAACCTGTACCTGAAACATACCAGCAATGTGACTTTTATGTATTTAATTTTGTTTGATTATTTAGGGTTATTGCTTTTTTTAAAGGTTAAAAACTGTTTTGATTGTATGTTATTGTTTTATTTTGTAAATGTGAACCCTTTTAAGGTTCATGTCAAAGCTGCTCACCAGGGGTCTTGAGACACACAGTCAGGGCCTGACCAGCTCACGGTCAGATCAGAAAGGCCTAATTACTCTTGGAGAGTGTGAAATCCTACATGAATAGTAAGTGATGTTCATTTTGGAGAGGCTTCTGCATTTCTTATATGTACATTACATCTCACAAGAACGTAACAATCAAACACTGTGCTATCAGGATTCTGGAACGGTTCTTGAACATGAAGGTTAAACCCTGTATCATTATTGTTTAAATTATATGTAACCCATGTGTTTTGTATTGATGTATAAAAGAATTTGTCATATTTATGTTTTCCCATGTTATTCACTTATTGTGACGGGCGGGGGTGAGCAACTTAAAAAGGAAGCGTTCACGTCAAGTCTCAGGGAAAAAGGATGGTTTAATAGAAAGTGCACAAACCAAAAACCCGTGCAGTAGTTCCAAATCAAGGATATAATGACCAGCGGTCAACTGGTACAAAGACAAGACATATATAGGCAAACAAACGACCCTCAGGTGAGACGGATCACGGGCTCCGCCCACCTGAGGGACACACACTACGCAACAAAACAACAACAACAACAGCCACTGTGGACGGTAGGCGACCGGTAGGGGGCCGCCTCACCGTGACAGTAGCAAATACGTCTGGTATGACATAACTGAAGCACAGGAACACTAGTGGTATGATGCCGGACACACTCTCCAGAACACAGCTCACACAGGGCAGGGGTGACCTGAAGTGTGTGTCTGTTCTCACTTTCATTTCCGTCAGTGAGTTATCACTGTGAGTTTCATTCGGGCTTATAAATGTTCAGAGTTATAAAAGAGTTGAGTCTCCTCCAAATCATTCAGCAAATGTTGGCCAGACCACTGCAAGGACGTTTTGAATTCTGTTCAACCTTATTGGAACTCCAGAGTTCTGTTAGCTGTGTTGGATGGTGTGGTGTACAAATGGCTACGTGTGGAGGTCCTACCTTCACTGTGTAGTCCTACATTAGGGCTCATACTTCAGTCTCCCCGTGGCATGGTGAAGATTAAACAGTGCAGTACTGTGCAGACCAGGAATGAGAGCTGAGATTGAAGCTGTAAGTCATCACTGTTCCAGGGTGCAGACTTTCAGAACAGGTTCCCCAAACCACCACATAAACCGACAATGACCCAACGGCCATTTGAGGAAGTTGCTTCTGATCTATTTAAAGAACTGCATCTCAACCCTGGATAACTACTCAGATTATGTTCAAGCGGAAGTGCATTAGGACCACAGGGACTCTAGAGACTCATTATTAACACTTATGGCATTAGTAACACTCTGAGGACAGACAACGGTCTGTGAGGAGTTTAAGCAGTTCTGCAGTGCATATGATGTGAGGCATAAAGTGTCCTCACCACATACTCCATGTCCTCAGAACACGCAGCAGAGATGAGAAGCTGTAGAAGACCCAGACCAGCATGGCTCTACCACCAAACAGCAGCCCTCAAGCTAGTAGGCCTCTCCCTGGCCCAACTGCTAATGGGCAGACAGCCTCGCTATAAATGACCCGCGGAGCATGCACTTCTAAGACCTACAGACTATGATCCCTTCAAAGTCAAGAAACTGCTAGACAAATGCAAGGCCACTCAGAAACTGTAATATAATTATAATCGTGCAGCTGGTTCAGGAGCTTCCCTAAAGGGATGAGGTCAGAGCGGCTACTTATCCAGGCTGTGGCAGATGGAGTCCAGGCTGTAATCCAGGCACAGACGCTGTAATCCAGGCACAAAGACAGTGTAATTTAGGTACAAAGACACTGTAATCCAGGCACAAGGACATTGTAATCCAAGTACAAAGACACTGTAATCCAGGCACAAAGACACTGTAATCCAGGTACAAAGACATTGTAATCCAAGTACAAAGACACTGTAATCCAGGCACAAAGACACTGTAATCCAGGCACGAAGACATTGTAATCCAAGTACAAAGACACTGTAATCCAGGCACAAAGACACTAATCCAGGCACGAAGACATTGTAATCCAAGTACAAAGACACTGTAATCCAGGCACAAAGACACTGTAATCCAGGCACACACGTTCCTCGAGCTCCTACATGGAAGAATGTACATGCAAAATATTCATAGTTAATAATCAGCCCCTTCAAGCCAGCACAGCAATGCCAACAAATCACCCCGCGTTAAGTGTGCTGAGATTCAGGCAGATCCTCTAGAGTGACTAACTGAAAGGGATTTACAGCCTCTTGCTTCTGCAGATCGATCACAAACATTTGTCAAGATTCCAAGTCTAAGTCAGGCACAGACCAAACACCACCAGACATGGCAGAGTTCTTAAATGTCCAGAGAACCTGAATCTGAAGGACTAAAGGCAGAGCCAGAGTGGCAAATCGGGAGATTCGGGAGGATTCCCGGTGGGCTGGCTCATGTCAATCTCTAGTTTGGGCAGATTGGGAGGGAAAAATAAGTCTGGGCCGGATTTGGGCATGAAACTTCGGGGCTGAAAAAGTGGCCCACTCCGGCCCTGACTAAAGGACTATATAGTCAGAAGCAGGTGTGGTAAAGACAGGTGTGTGGATATTCCAGTTATCCTGTACACCATGCCAATGATTTTTACAGTGACAAAATTAATTAGATAATGGACAAAATAAACTACTTAAAGGGCACAACAGTCTTCACTCAAGAACAGCTGATAATACAGGCTTATCTTTATCTATTACATTACACAAACATATCTTTATCTATGCCCGCTGGCTTTAAAGTATCTTCATTATGCAAACCAAAAGATGTTATGTACTTAACCTATAGCATATAAACCAACGTTTAAAGATTAACAAAGCAGTTTAAAGATTAACAAAGCAGCAGCATACACAGCACTTAATACAGATATATTTGTATTAGCAATTCACGCCGTAAAACTTAAAAATTCTGTTTCAACCAGCTGTACAGGCAGGTGACCTACAATTAAATATTGCAGCCAATAACGCTAATAGAGCAAAAACAAAACACATCTTTGTACTATAGACCATCTCAGTAGAGTTCTACCCAGGTACCATGCTTGGTGAAACTATTTAAACCCTTCATTAAACCGGTTTGGGGGCGTACACAGGACATATCGATGTGGTACTACGTCAAAAAGGTTGTTTATCACTCAAGAATATCAATCTTGAAAATGTAGGTGGCGGTTAACATGGAGTTGGCTGATGGACTGCTTCATAACATGCTGATGACTAATTATAGGCTTGTATGCAGGACTTTGTCTTAAGACCTAGAGAAGAATAAATTGCATATGCAGGAGAATGTCTAAAGTCAGTGGAGCAGTATTGCGTGGTTGCTGTCAGATCTTGAGCCGTGGGTTTGTATCTTGGGTGGAGGTCCCATGTTGTCCCGTTGAGGGTTTCTTCTTCCCACAGTCCAAAAACATGGAGACAAGGTCAAAGATTAGCTGCCGTAAAAACTGTCCATGTGTGATTGTATGCCTGCAGTCCCTCAGGGGGCTGTGGTTTGTGGTTGAGAGTACGGTCTGTGTGTTCCTGGAATATGATCAAAGATGTGTAATGATCGTAAAGCGCCATGGGCACTGAGAAATGCGCTCATTCATTCATTCATATTACAGTTTGGCGCGTCTGCACCTATTCGACACACAACATATAAACCAGATCTTCTTCGACATAGGGGCATTTTAAAACAAATATACCGATGCAACGATACACGAAAACGATACGTGTTTTCGCATGAAGGCCACTATTATTTATTTTTAGAAAAACGTGATAGTATGGCTGGGTCACACGCATGAACGGCTATGCGGGTTTCATTAGTCAGCATACTGTCACATAACGTGAACTTTGCAAAAACCTCTGATTCATTCTGATTTCGATTTTCCCGATATTGCTTAATATAATAGTATTATATTAAGCCCCCCCCCCGTCAACAACTTTCGTTCGGGGGGCGCCGATAGTATGTTTGCATACACCTCAGAAAGTAAGTAATTGCCCCCCGCCCCCCTGATAGTAAGTATAGAGGAGGGAGCCCGTGAGTCCCCGTTGAGTGTGGGCGCGGTCATACGTTCACTGTAGGTTTCACTTCCAGGGGTTTTCCGAGGATTGATTTGGCTCTTTGTATTGAGCTGTTTACAGCGGGATGTTGTTTTTTGGAAACAGTTTTCGATCTGAACAGTGTTCCAATATGTATCTCCATATGTATCTATACGTTTCAGCCTATTTTATGCTCACAGGTAGGACTCGGTATCCTCATAATTTAATCTCGGTTGTAAACTTTTATATAATCTTTTTTGTGTTTTGCATGCACGTAAACAAACTAAGCTAGCTACGTATTTTCATTATTCAGTAGGTTTTAAACCAGTCCATTATTATATGTATATCATTATATGTAACTTAGGCTCGTAACTCTGAGATTTACTTGAATGTTCTCTAGTGATCGTAAGATTAGACAGTTTGACTGCGAGTGATTTTGCTTTCGATACAGCCTACAGCCGCTGAAGTTTACTGAATGAATTACACAGCTCATTTTTGACTAAAAGAGTTGTAGGCCAAATAAACTACGAGTGAACGTGTAATGTAGGTTAATAACGCTAAATGTTGTGGTATGTGATATTGGTGCTTGGCTACCGAAACAGGCGTGTACCGAGCCTCTCCAGAGTGGGTTTGTCCTGGCATGTCATGGCACGTAGTATCGTTTTAATCCGACACAAGGGCGTGGGCGCTGTAGAGGAAGAGCTGAACATGGATTCGAGAATGAATTGGTGGTTTAATAATGTGCACAAGACTTGGAGTCTGAAGTATGGATTCTTTTTAAGTGGTAAAACGTTTTTTTCCTCTGAAACTTTTTTTTTCCTAGCTGTTGGTGGTGTCCTCGTGCTCACACCTCCTAGACTGGTGGTAGAATATGGGGGTCCAGCCTCAGCAGTGTGTTCCACTAATATGACCATCCAGTCTATGGCCTGGGAGGCCTCACAGGGGTCGGTGGACATCACACCTAGAGCCCAGCAGCTCACCTGGAACGTGTCAAGCCTTACGCATTGGGATATTAAACCGCTGTGTTTCGTCATTAAGGACATACAAGGGACCCAGGAAAGACAGTATCTCCCAGTTATCGTTTACAGTAAGTTATCGGCTTTAATCTCACTCTTTCTTTATAGATGGCTATTTTCATTTAACTTTATTCAGTTGTGTTTGTAACCGTAGGTAATAAACTTTGTTATTCTCATTTATTTAATGTGAAACAATGTGTATTGCTACTGTGTATGAAGTGCTTTATAAGAAAACATGCCTTGTCTAAAAAAAAGAAAGAGAAAAGACGTGAGATCTTGGAGAGTGATGGCGAGAATACTTATTATTAACTAGAATTTTTAAATTAACAGAGTATCCAGACAATGTGTCCATCAGTTTGGTGAACCACACAGGACCAGTAGTTGAATGGGGAAGCTACCAGCTCAAATGTGACATCCAGAACGTCGCTCCTGTTCACAGCGTTAAAGTACACTGGTATAGAGGAGGGACTCTAGTGAAGATATACAATCAACCCAGTAGAGAAACCGTCAAGGAACCACAGAACACGAATGACAGCCTCCTGATCAACCCTAACAGAGCTGATGATGGAGTGCAGTACAGCTGTGAAGCAGTGCTGAACCTGGGAGCAGAAGGTTTTCACCCTTTTCAGAGAAGAAGTTTATCGGGACCCCTCAGAATTCCTGTGCACTGTAAGGTCTTATTTAAATCACCATTATTGAACATGATAGTTCCAAGCTGACATGACTGAACTGACCTTATAATGCCCTTTTATAGGCTATGGATCTCATTTAAATCCACATATGTAAAAGTGACTGCCATGCAAATGAATATACAGCAATTTCAGTATATTAAGTTTTTTAAAACAATAGTTGGTTGTTTAGTAGATTGTGTAGTTTTTACATATTTTAACATTTTATTTATTTTTTAACTGACATCAAATTTCATCATGTTAAAACTGTCAGAGGTGTGGATTAGAGGTCCATCACAGCTCCGTGTGTGTTACAGAATGATCATGTCTGATTTTAAGTAATGCAAATAAAAATACTGTATTCAGCCCGGATTACTTAGTCCTCTAGTGCACTAGTGTTGAATTAGTGAAGTGTGTCTCTCTTCTCCAGACAAGCCACTGTTCCCACATCACCAGGAGACAGTAGTGGACACGGGTGACGCATTCACCTTAAACTGCACCGTGAGGGCAAATCCCCCAGCACGCTACTCCTGGACCTCAGCACACCTGAGACACGCTGAGAGCTCAGCAGTCATCACTCTTCATTCTTCAGGCTTGGGAAACTACACTTGCACAGCCTCAAACAAGTATGGCAGTGACCGCAAAGTGTTCACAGTCACGAAAAAACGTGAGTAGAAACTTTAGAATCGTGAGTAGAAAGTGCTTAGCTAAAGCACTAGTGCTGTTCCTGAAGCAGACGGTGAATAGCAGCGTTAGTTCATGCTTACGGTCGTAGATTCACCCACTTGAGTTCATTCATACTCGTTTATTCATTTACCATCACATGCTAATAAAGCATATATGCTATATATGCTATATGCTATGCATACATGTTATAAGTAAAGACTTGAGATTTGTAATGTTTGTTTTGGATGCCCTATTTTTTTTACTTTTTTAATCAGTAGATTAAAGAATTTCAGCATGTAATGTCATTTTTACCCCCAGCTGGCCGTGTTGTCTTTTGGAGTATCCTGGGGACCGGCTTGGGCGTAGCTTTGGCACTGGTTGCAGGCTATGGAGCCTATGTATTGTTCATCAAAGAGAAGAGTCCTTCAAACTCAGTCATCTGATGATGGAATTGCTGTTTTTAGGGTTCTGTATTTATGTACTAGCACAATGGCTATCGCTAATCTGGTGTATTCTAAAGGAAGGGTGCCTATAACCGCATGAGTGTTTGTTTTTCATTTTTTATTTATACCTCTGGAAGATATGTTATTTTTAACCCAACATATAACTCAGCATATATTTTGATATCCATTTATTTAATCCTGAATGGCCTCAAACTCAGACTTTAGTGTTTTGGTTTCAGTGGTCCCTCAGCTCCATGGTGTGTTTGAGAAAAGCTTCCTGTGCCTTTTTGACACTTTGGTTTAACTGTATGTCGTGTATGCACTTTTTTAGTCAAGGTTTATCAGCTTCTTTCTTAATAGTATAGCCAGTATAGTTTTCATTAATCAGCGTGAGTGCTTGAAATCCTTGAAAATGCTTGAATTTTAAAGTTGCATTTTCCAGGTTTGAAAAGTGCAGGAAATTTGTCTAAAGTAAATGCTTGAAATTGTGACTGTATTTCTTTTCAAAACAATTATCTATCTGACTGAATAGTTCACTAGAAAAGGGTCCTAGGATGGACTCTACCACTGTTCACTAGATCTGCCTAGAAAAGCTTGTTCATGACCGATAGCTAGTAGCGTTCTAAAGCCTGAGCTGCAGGCGCAATAGACCGGGTCCACGATAGACCGGGTCCGCGATAGTCTGGGTCCCCAATAGACCGGGTCCGTGATAGACTGGGTCCGCGATAGACCGGTTGCTCGGTAGACCGGGTCCGTGGTAGGACTGTCCTGGATAAAGTCTTTCGTATCGGCCTATTGGTGACACAAATGGAACAGTCTAAGGAGGCCATTTGGTGACCTCATGAGAAATTTACTGCCTCTTGTAATTCTAGCACAATATTTGAGAGAACATGAAGATGTAAAGATTGTGTGTTCCGGTATTTGTGATCAGATGCAAAGCACTTTTGTAAGTCGCTCTGGATAAGAGCGTCTGCTAAATGTCGTAAATGTAAATGTATTTACCGGAGCAAATACTAACTGAGGTAGCATATATTAAGCTATCTTAATGTGCCATCAAGTTATACACATATCGTTGTGCTATTACCAAACAGGTACCATCTCTTTTAATGTGATAAAAATTGAATCCTTCATTTTGAATGTGTGTATTTGTATAAATATGTAATTTACTACAGCTGTAAGGTGCTGGAAAATATTGAAAATGGACCTTAAAAGTGCTTGAAAAGCATTTGAATTTGACCTTGGAACAGTTGTATGAACCCTGGTTAATGTAAAGATGGCTTTAGCCTGTGTGATTATCCAAGAATTCTTTCGTCACAAGCTAAATTCTGTGGTCTTTAAACATGTAATGTGTCTTCTGCCACACTAGGTGTATGTAAACTGTAAAACTGTAAAAAAATAAAATACCAGCAGCATTGTGAAGTGAAAAGAAGAACATGCAGATCAGAGATGGATGGATGCAGAGAAGGACTAACCCTGACTGTCTGGATATAGAGTTAGAGAGACACCTTCCTGCATTATTGAACTCAGACAGGACCATGCTTTTATGAACTCAGACAGGACCATGCTTTTATGAACTCAGACAGGACCATGCTTTTATGAACTCTGACAGGACCATGCTTTTATGAACTCAGACAGGACCATGCTTTTATGAACTCAGACAGGACCATGCGTTTATGAACTCAGACAGGACCATGCGTTCCGTTAACAGGGCTTAAAGGTCCCACTACCTCTCCAAGCATGGACTCAAGAGTTGTGTCCTGCAGACTGTTTAGAAAGAAAATGTTTCATGACGAAAACAATGTGGCAGTTCTCTGGTATTGTGAATCTATCGCACAGTGTACTCTGATGTGTGACACAGCAAAAGAGATCACACAGATGGTCCATTGTGCAACATACCGCGTTAAAGGAGGACGCTCACGGACAAAGAAAAAGGGCTTTAATGACGAGGGGGTCAGAAACAGTTTTAAGGCAATAGGTCTGAAACAGCAAACTCATCCGAAACACAATCCAAAAACCAGAGTAGACAAAGAGGCAAGAGAGGTTGTAATCCACATATCAACCCACAAAACAGACTTATCCAAAAAGCAGTAGAATAGGGACAAACACAGTTCAGCAATAGAACTGACAAACACTCATAAAGCACAAGGTGGATTGCCAATACTTCTCAAAGAGTTGTAGTGTAACAGTTCCTTAAATAGCAATGGCATAATGGGGTATAGGTGTGTTAGTACGCTGGTGATGTCGATCTCACTCATGGTTTGCTGGGAAGTGTAGTCCTGTGGTTTGGACTGTGTGACACATTGCAGGTGCAGCTGAAATACTGTATGGACCATCTGTGTGATGTCTTTTGCAGGCAGGTGTCTCTCTTACTCTTTATCCAGACAGTCAGGGATGGCCCTTGTCTGGATTCAAAAACCCCTTCTCTTTTCACAGTGTAGAGATGGCTTAAGTCGCACTAAACCCTGGGCTTATTTCACACTAAACCCTGGGCCCATGTCACACTAAACCCTGGGCTCATGTCACACTAAACCCTTAGGCTTGTGTCACACTAAACCCTTGGGCTCGTGTCACATTAAACCCCGGGGCTCGTGTCACATTAAACCCTTGGGCTCGTGTCACATTAAACCCTGGGCTCGTGTCACATTAAACCCTGGGCTCGTGTCACATTAAACCCTGGGCTCATGTCACATTAAACCCTGGGCTCATGTCACACTAAACCCTGGGCTCGTGTCACATTAAACCCTGGGCTCGTGTCACATTAAACCCTGGGCTCATGTCACATTAAACCCTGGGCTCGTGTCACATTAAACCCTGGGCTCGTGTCACATTAAACCCTGGGCTCGTGTCACATTAAACCCTTGGGCCGAGGGAGCCAAAGCTGCAATAGTGTGAATGACGCTTGTTTTTTTCAAGAAGGTGCAACAAGGGCATACTACTGATACCCCAGTATTGCTTCTAATACCCCAACTGATTTTGATGCAAATTGACAACATATCCATGTTTCCATCGATTTGGGGTTTGACTTTCTTCATTGACAGATATTTGATTGACAGTGATATTTGATGAAACTGTAACCTCCATCATGTGCATCTAATGCATTTTTCCAAAACCAAAAATGATCATAAGTTAAAATTGGAAGTGTTTGTCTGGTAAATTATGTAACTTACCGAAAGTGTTACTTGAAAGCTATAATGCTTCTTCATTGTGTTCTTGGTAATACTCCTTGGATTGTCCAAAGACTCATTATAGCTATATTATGTAAGACAGTATTGTCCGCCTTCCCCTGTTATGTTACAGCTGTATTATTTTGTCATTATGTACCTTTTCTCCAATGATGAGCCATATTATGATCTTTGAACATGACTTTAATATCTGTTCCCTCTTGATGTACAGCTGTGAGCTGAAGAACACTTGCATCTAGCAAGGTTAGCAGTTTTGGTTGCTCTCGTTATCTCCAGGTTGATCAGATCTTCTGTATCAAATTAACTTGCTAATACTACTAATATTAACTTCTGCTGCCTCCCACAAGTGACATAAATGGTACCACTGCAAGCAATGCAACACATGTCTTTATGAAATGGAACATGTGCATAATAAAAGAGGAGAGAGAGTGTGTGTGCTGTGTTTCTAAAATGGTGTCTTTTCTCTTTCTGCTACCTTAAACAAGACCGCTGAGTTTATATAATCCTGCCAAAAAAACTGTTTGTGTATTAGTAGAGAGCCTGTTGGCATAGCAACCTGGCTACACCATGGACTTTTAAGACAGTCTGCCAAATCACATCCTGTTCAATATAATCTCTGCAAATAGAAAGTTTTTAATACCGTTAACAACCGTTATTACTATCTAGCTTTTCTCTGTTTTGAATCTAAGTGTTTTGAATCTTCATCTCAATATTATCCTGTCCTGTGCTTATACACACGACTCTAGCAATGAATTTCACAGCTGTGATGTTCGAGGTCTACTGTAACATATCTTTGTGCACTCCCAGCCTGCCTTCTGGAATGGCCTAAACTCATGACACGTGTGGGTGTGGGTGTGTGTGTGTGTGTGTGTGTGGGTTGTCCTGGCCGGTAGGTCACTGAAATTAAAATGACAAGCACCCTGTTGCTAGTAAGGGGAGAAACTACATGGTTAAACAAATGATCATTCTACAAGATCCCCATGGTCCTAAATTCTCATCCTCTGCCCATAAACACATTTTCAGTATGAAACATGATTTTCCCTTTACAGGCGTGATGCAGAATGTCCCGTAGCTATGGGCCTGATTTGAATTCAAGGCTTGCAGGGCTCCTCCTCAAGCTGGTGCTCCATCACTGGAGCACCATCACATTGTTAGCGGTGGGGTGAGAGGGCACTTCCTGGGGCCCCGGGCCTTTCTCTCGCCCCACACACCCTTCACTCCGCCGAGGACGAGAGCAGCGATGCAAAGCAGCGCTTTTGTTAGCAGTCGCGCCTCAGTTTTTGGGTTGCCAAGCAGCACAGAGGTGGAATTCCTCTCGGCTCCGCACCCGGACCATGTTGGACATCAACAAAACCGCAACGACGATGAAAAACACATTGAAATGTCTTGTGCTTTTCATTCTCCAGACAGGTAAGTCCTCCCAGCTGCGAGCACCGTGAGGTGCAGGTTAAGCGCACTTTCAGATTTTTTATTACCTTTGCTTTAAGCAATGGGAGATTCGTTTGCAAATTGGGATGGCATTTCTGAAATGAGAGTATGAGCCATCTGTGGAAACATTAATACCAAAACTTGTAGGGTGATGTATTACTTTTTTATTAAAAGCCATTTGTGTTTCACTGTATTTGGAGGAAGAGGAAGACTGATTAGAACTGGTTTTCACTTAGGTTTTTTATTCTGGCATTCTTTTTTATTACTATTCCACTTGCTTGATATGTTTGTTTGTTGCATGGGCACAACAACATTGTTAATCCGTCTGCTTTAAGTATAACTACAGAAACTGGAAATGCTATATCAGAACTACAAAAGCCAGACTGAGAAAAACTGAAACATACTATATGTAAACATGTAGATGTCAAACTAAATGCCTGGAGTCTACAGCGCTGTAGAAGATGGCTCTCTGTGTAGCTCTTTATTTTATAGCAGTAATGGATACAGGGAAGAAAGGTGCTGTATAAGATAAAAGCCAAATAAGATCTTACTCCAGCAGCTGGTTTCTGCACATGGATTTAGCCTAGTCTTGGTCCAAGTTGTAATGGCGGTGGTGGTTCACCAACAAGAGCCTATTTTTAATCCAGGACTAATCCTGTTCTGGAAAACATCTAGGTGTACACTCTATTGTAATGCATAAAGTGTTGCCCTGAGGGGCATGTTGGATGTCTAATATACTGTACATCATATTTGACTGATGACTTGTGTTCTGATGTATGGGAGCAGAGAGCTGGAGGTACACTTCAGGACTGATGATATGTGGTCAGGGTCTAGGGGTGGAGCCTGGGGCGGAGTCCAGGGTGGAGCCTTAGAGCAGTCACGGTTGGGGGCAGCGTGAAGACTCGGTGCGTGGGTGTCAGTCCATATGCAAGCAGTTCATGGTTAGTAACAGATGCTGGAATTTGCCATGTTATAGTGCAGTAGATCACAGAGGCAGAAGCATCAGTACTGGTAAAGCCCTAACAGACCATTTTTGTTGTCAGTGTCTGGCACCAGTGTGCTGAGTCTTCCTCGCTGGACTATGCATTCACTGTGTTATCAAGTAACATCCCATAATATTGTGCAGTAGGCCTAGCGGCCCTGATGTTTTGATGGTTTGTACATCTGAAAGCTATATCATGTACCTTCAGCAGATATTCTATCTTACAGCTTCTCTTGAAGTGCTGAACGAGATCACACAAGTCTTGGCTTTAATATTGTCTAGTATTGTTTAATACTGAATTATGAATGGATGTAGAATCAGTATGCAGATGACTAGTTCCTGTATTATAGTGTTGAAGAGAGTTTGTCCATTTTATTGGTGTAGCAATGTGAGTGAGAGCAACAGAGTTTGTGTGAGCGTCTGCAACTCGTCTCAGTGTCAGGTGACAGCTGCTCTCTTGAGATCTCCCCCTCAAGAGTGGTGGTGGGCTTCGGGGAGGCGGTGTCTGTCAGCTGTGTGGCCTCACGACCCGTGCAAGTGCTCGGGTGGGAGTCAGCCATTGGTGCCCTGCACACCCAGCATGACCGATCCATCCAATGGCGGGTGGACAGCTTGATTGACTGGATTGAAGAGCCAATCTGCTACGGTGTTTTCTTCACTGCCCCCAGACAGTGTGAAGAGAAGCTCAACCTTGTTCTCTACAGTATGTGCTCATGCCACTACTAACACATTTGTATGATAGATGAGAGATGGACGTTTTTGATCAGGTTAAAGAGCTGCTCGTGTTGTTTATTTTCCTGCAGAGACTCCAGATAGCATCTCCATCAGCCTGGTCAACCACACTGGGCCCCTAGTAGAAGCAAGAGAGTACCATCTTCTGTGTGAGGTGCAGAACATTGCACCCGTGCAGTATCTTACTCTGCGATGGTACCGAGGACAGACTGAAGTGTATAACCACACCTTCTCTGAGCTGTCACCTGCTACACCAGTTCAGGTGTCCTCCACCTTGCTGATCACACCAGGTAGAGTGGAGCACGGAGCTCCATACAGGTGTGAAGCCACGTTGGAACTCGGACCAGAGGGACCTCAGCCCCCTCCCAGAGTGAAGTCAGCGCCTCTCGACATTGCTGTTCACTGTATGTCCAGCCAGCCTCTGAAGTTAGAAGTATGTTTGTGAGATTATTGGTAGGCATGTTGATGAGTTTTGTTTTGTTTTGTTTTTAACTCCGTCAGACCCCCCTGACTTGTTCAGTCCAGAGCCGGAAGTGCTAGAACTCGGAGATGGTGAGGAGATCACACTGAACTGTTCGGCGGTGGGAAACCCACCTCCTCTGTACAGCTGGAGCACCCCGACCCTGCAGGAGGGTGAAGGAGGTCTCCCTCTCCTCACTGCCCCCTCTGTGGGGATTTACACCTGCACGGCCTCCAATATTCTGGGTAAATCAAGCAAGCAGTTCATCATCAAGCCCAAATCCAAAGGTAAAATTGATGATCTGGACATATAATAGTGTGATATGGTCTGGTAGAACAGACTGGGAGTGGACTGGGAGCGGACTGGGAGTGGACTGGGACAGACTTAGCTCACCTGGGCTACTAACTGGACCAGTCGTGGCTGTTATTTCTAAAACAGTCATCTAGATTGTGATGTATGTTTTAATGTGTAGCATGTTCAGTCCTCTTTACATATACATAATTGCCAACATGCTTAAGTTATTTACAGTGGAAAAAGAATGTTGACAAATTCTCTTTGGACTTTTTAACAACATGGACATCATAGCAAGCAACAAAGCATCAAATACGTCCTTTACTTCTTA
The DNA here is from genome assembly GCF_052324685.1 of Brachyhypopomus gauderio. Classification (NCBI taxonomy): domain Eukaryota; kingdom Metazoa; phylum Chordata; class Actinopteri; order Gymnotiformes; family Hypopomidae; genus Brachyhypopomus; species Brachyhypopomus gauderio. The sequence goes on from NW_027506953.1 coordinate 355,582, forward strand.
CAGGTGTGTAAGTTCACCTTTCAGGCATTTAAATGGAATGGACTTTCAGCTGGTATGCATATCTGAACTTTGGTCCAGGAAATACAAAACATAACAGTAATTATGGAGTTGAGTGTTTTGGGAGTGTTTGCAGCATGGCTAATGTCTCTTTGGTCTTTCAGGTGGGATCACCTCACTACGATGACATACACACATGACATATCTCTACATATTCTGCATGTGTAAAAACATCCAGTTGCCCTTGTGACTACCATGGACATGAATCTTTCTAACAATGGTTGTGAAGTCTGTTAGCTGATGTTCTGATGTGTCAAACTGTTAGGGATAATAATCGAGTATCACTCCAGAGTAATAATGTAGCATGGTGGCCCTACTACAAAGTATTTTAATACTACGCCACTGTTTTTGGTGTTCTTGTGTGTGGGTTGTTTTATGAGATGGAGATCTTCTTTGAGAACAAGTATGAGAACAATTGGTAGTATTAAGGGTCAGGGTTGAGGGCTTAAGAGATGGGACAGGAAGTATTTCTTTGTAGGGCGTGGTGGGTTTGTGTGTGTTGTGTGGCCTTTGTTATTGTTGTTTTGAACGTATCTTGCTACCTTGTTTTTGCTTGTTATCAAGTTTAAAATAAATCTCTTTCTGTTGCCAAGCTACAGTCTTCTAAAAGTCTTTGGTAAAAGCATTATAAAGAAAAATATAATCTTTTAGATAATCCTGTCTGTTCTGTCCAATATTCTGATAAAAGCAGTTTGTTTTCTCCTGTGAAGGACATACTTCTACAGTATCTTGTTTGTGATGCACAAAATGTGCTATCAAAATATAAGTCCACACCATGTTTCTTCAGTTATTGTTTTGTGTTTCCGTTAATCTCGGTTACACTCAGGGCCGGAGTGGGACACTTTTTCCGCCCGGGAGTTTCATGCCCAAATCCGCCCCAAAATTATTTTTCCCTCCCAAACTAGAGATTGACATGAGGCGGCCCATCGGGAATCCTCCCGAATCTCCCGATTAGCCACTCCGGCTCTGGTTACACTTCACTTCAAAGTGTAAATTTGGACAAAAGATCACTGTATCTCTTTCCTTGAAATAATCTATAATTATGCTTAAGTAGCCTATATACTTAATTATCTATAGTGTTTTCCTCTTATTCTCATCTGATTACTAATCATATGCAACTAATCAATGATGTATATTTCAAATGATTTTTTTGTAAAAAAAAAAAATCTAAAACCAGGATTAACTAAAAAAATAAATGCTTCAAAGTTATTTGGAAAGTCAATCTCCTCCTGTGTAAAAGACATCATGATGAGAATTGTGCAAATCAGCATGGCAGAACAAATGTACAAATTATTTCACACTTCTCCACACGTCACACACTTTACACTCTTCAAAAAACGAGTGAAAGTCTGCATCCGAAATCCATACTTCCCTCCTATTCAGTACGCCAAAGCAAGGTAACAGCAGAGCTCTATATGGCTCTGGGTAACAGGTAGTATGTCCGAGGTTATGAAAAGTGCCCAGTCGTCTACTGAAAGAACGCACTGCATTGAAATCTAGTGCCTACTGCTTAAGTACGGCATTTCGGATTCAGACTTATTAGATTGTCGCGCCACCTACTGGTAATCATCCACGTGTCTTTACTACAACTTGGTATTGCCTGTCAGAGGTCGTGTTTCCGTACTGTTTGAGGAACTGCCAAATATATGACTTTACAAAATACAAATTGTGAATGTCCGGTCGCAGTATCCTAAAAAAAACACGGAAAACAAAACAGGTATAAATGGTCGTTTTTTTGGGATGAGGTTTAAAATCAACATACTTAAAGAAAGCATCGTACACGACGATGAAACAAATTCTGAATATGAACTTTTAATTTGAACAACGCGCAAATTGTGCAACCCACCAGAACTCGCGTGACGCATAATACGCGCGGACAGTCCCAGTGCATAGATCTTCACCTAATAACGACAGTCGATCTTTCCATGTAAACTATTTACAGATCAGATATATGTTGAGCGAGCGAGATCTCGGGCCGGCCTCCTGGCGGGGATCCTCCCGTATTGCGGGCGAGGCACGTAGCGAATGGCAGAGTGCGCAGGTATCGAAGGCGATGTAAAGTAACTTTACACCACAAACCAGACAAGCAAACATTGTCGAAGACAAGGATTTTGGATTTCGTATTTTGTCTGTCTGAACGGTAAGTGTTTGTTTTGATAGTTTTTAAATAAGATTGTTTAGTCTTGTTAATTATATCTGTCTTGTTCAGCAGATATGTGAATCAGGAAGTAACCTTAACATCGCAGCACTGTTTTCATGCCACTCGTGTAGCTAATGTGTTTAGTCCACCCAGAGCGTTTTCGTTACATTCTTGCCTTGTGTTTCGTTTAAACTGTAACTGGTGTTTTTCATACGATTTCTAGAATGAATAGAGGACGAACATTGTTCTGGGATTATTCAGAATTTAGAATTCCGACGAGCGTGGTGTCTTAAACGCTGTCCATCACTGTGGATGCACTCGATAAACCTGTACACACACACACACACACACACACATACACATCATATATATATATTTTAAATAATATGTGTGTATGTATGTGTGTATATATGTGTATATATATATATATTACAAGCACACACACATATGACAAACACACACAGTAGAGTCTGTGAGTCTATGTAGAGGCATTTTTATATTGGCAATATAATTTGAAGAACAACCAAGACCTTTCACACATGATTAACTTTGTTAATTCCTTAAGAAAACATCTTTCAAATATTTTGTTTGAACAGATTCAGTCTGTAAGCACCCTTTGCTCTGCTCCAGCTACCAGTACATCTGCTCTGGGTTGTTACTGGGTGATGTTGGTCCACAGTTGCTGGTTCACATCACGCGAGCGTGGGGTCGCGCAGGCAGGGACAGGCTAACTGAAGTACGATTAGAGCGTCTTTGATCCCTTAGCCTGCACCTGTCCCAGAGAAGCTGATTTCATTTAAACATCAAATAATATAACATTTGTTATTCATTATTTAAATATTGGCATTTACAGTCACAGAAGGTAAATTAACTCATATAATAATCTAACAATTGTATTGAATGTTGTTCAAAATAATCCCAGACTAGTCTGTAACAATATCACACCAAGGATTTACAGCAGCATTTAAACACTAAAGCAACAGCCATATTTAGCAGTGTAATGCTCTTTTGGTCTTATTATGTAGCCAGTCTGCTGTGTGCTGGATGGGCTTGTGGCCTTGGACATTGTACTGGGTCGCAGGTCACCTGCTCATACCGTTTTCTTATACTTCATGTCCAGTCTTGGTCATTCTGACACTCCTACACAGACTCTAAACATTGCCAAACATATATGTGCTTTTTTAATAGTTGCATGCTCAGTCACGGTAAAATGTGTGTGTAAAATTGCACTGCAGAGCTAATCTTGGCCTAGGAGCAGTGCAGCACTGATGCACAAAGAAATGTCCGTTTTCTTTCCAAATGTCCATAGTGGAAATATAATCCAGTGTTGTACAGTACAGTACACAACAGCACTGTTAGATGAGCTGATCACCCATTAGCCCATAATCAAAAATACACTTACTGGGCCAAAGTGTCTTTTTATTGCCAAACTGCAAATAAGATTTTAGTCTCCTCACTTGTGTGATAAGAGCCTAATCAGATAAAAGAAGGAAATCTGATCCTGTTTCTTCCCATCCACCTTCCATTAAGCACTTTGCATAAGGACAGTCGTATATGAGGCCATTATCCCAACCACCACTTCAGTGTCCGTTTACTGGCTCTCCATGGCCCTGCAGGACGGCACTCATCACAGATTACAAATGAGAAATCCAACACGCAAATGGGCTTAATGAGACCCTGTGATCTTCACTGATACCCATGTATTATTTCTCTTTCTAAAAGTGCATCAATACAAATCATGTCCGGTATCCTCGGTGGTCACCTTGTGGTTCCGTAGTTCTGGTTCTGATGGACTGGGCCGGGGTGTGGTTGTCTGTTCCCGGCGACAGGTGTGGAAGCTAATGGAGGATGTCTGGGCGTGGGTGCTTCAAGAGTGCAAAGCCGGAGCCCCTGACGGAGCTGGGCGAGGTGCCCCCAGGGTTGGGCATTCACGTCTATCTGTTCTGGACCAAAAGTGGAGATTGCTACCTCACTCATGAGGATGGGGAGGTGACTGCTGAGGAGCTGACCATCCAGGCGGCGGAGACTGTGGGTAAGAGTGAAGAGCCAATCAGGAGCGGCGGGGAGGTGTGGCCAGGGCAGCCATGTGACCGTGGTGTTTATGGTTGTGTGCAGGAATCACGCCTGTGTGTCATGCCCTGTTTGCGCTGTACGATCCGGCGGCCTGCTGCTGGTACAGTCCAAACCACAGGTTCAACCCACAGGGCCAGACGCGCATGCTGCTTCACTTCCGTATGAGGTGTGTATGTGTGTGGGTTTGAGTTTGTGGGGGTGTTTGTGTGTGCTTCAACATTTTAGTGCCACATTAATTACACAAGCATCCAAGCACTGAGTATGTACTTAGGCGGGGCAGTTGGTGAAATACGGAGCAGAGCGTTGGGCACTTCTGCAGGTCCGAGGAGACGTTCACTGACATCTATGTCTATGTGGGGCGCACAGGTTCTACTTTCGGAACTGGCACGGCCTGAGTGAGAAGGAGCCGACGGCGGCCCGGTACGCCCTGCGGAGCAGTGGGAGTGAGCAGGGCAGTGTTCCTCTCCTGGAGATCAGCTCACTGGAGTACCTGTTCGCTCAGGTGTGTGGCAGAGTCATTCTCACTTGAAAAGCCTGTGTGTGTGTGTGTGTGTGTGTGTGTGTGTGTGTGTGTGTGTGTGTGTGTGTGTGTGTGTGTGTGTGTGTGTGTGTGTGTGTGTGTGTGTGTGTGTGTGTGTGTGTGTGTGTGTGTGTGTGTGTGTGTGTGTGTGTGTGTGTGTGTGTGTGTGTTTGTTTTAAAGCTTGCTTTCACACATTTGCATTTGTGCAAAATTTGAGCTGTGTGCAGGGTGTGTGTTGCTTTTAGCAGTGGTTGAAAAGAGTCTACCGGCCTTGTTGTTGCCTTGTGTTACGTGCCTACACCTGTCTGAATGTGAGAAGTGTAGCAGACCTCCATCTTATTTCAGCTTCATCCCCAAGTAGCACAGTCACCAATATTTATGTTAGAAGTTTTCTTCTATTCTTCCATGTCTACTAGAAATTCACACACCACCCTTTTTCAGCACGTGTTGATATTTCTTATGACTTGTTTTGGTTGGTGTGTGTGGGTGTGTGGGTGTGTGGGTGGGTGGGTGGGTGGGTGTGTGTGTGTGTTTTGTGCGCTGTGATTGGCCACAGGCCAAGTGCGACTTCGTGAACGATGTGGCGGCGCTAGAGGACGTAATGGGCGAGGAGGAACGCAGCTGCTTTAAGAACGAGAGTCTCGGTCTGGCCGTGCTGCACCTGTCCCACAAGGCCCTGCAGAGCGGCTCAACGCTGCAGGAAGTGGCCAAGCACACCAGGTGGGAGCTTCGCTTCCGTAGAGTCAGAAACAGCTGATCTGTGAAAAAGGACCATAGAGATCTGAAATGTCTTTGTACTTCTGCTAGAAGAAGGAGGTAATGCAGTCAACCCAGAAGTTACACTGAGGGGGCTGAGTGCTCATATTAGTTAGTGAGCAGTTGCTATGAGTCACCAAGGCCAAAAGAGAGGGAATTGATCAGTGAGTGAAATGCCAGTGATTGCAGGATGTGGGGATGTGAGGGGCTGACGGCCATTTTGCTGTTTTTCTTGCAGCTTCCTCCGCTGCATCCCGCGCTCGTTTTCCTGCCACATTGCCCGCAACAACGTGCTGACGAAGTTCCGCATACGACGGGTGTTCTCCGAGTTTGTGCGCACCTTCCAGCAGCACACGGTGGCGCAGGGCCGACTGGGGCCGCAGGAGATCATGTACAAGTACCTGTCCACGCTGGAGCGCTTGGCCCCGCGCTTCGGCACCGAGACCTTCCCCGTCTTCCACCTGGTCCAGCGGCCCTACGGCGACGGCAGTGGCTCCTACCTGAACGGGTCGCGGGCGCTGGAGCCGCCCGAGGCGGCGGGCATGTGTGGCCAGCCCACACACGAGCTCACGGTGTCGGGGACCAAGGGCATCCACTGGAGGAAGGTCCCGGCACAGAGGGTAGGTCTAAGCTCTGCCACCAGGAGGCGCTGTGACTTTTTCTTGGTACTCATTGTGGGTTGCATTGCAGGCACAGGATAACAGTTATCTGGGGAACGACTACTTGGACAACAGGAAAGATGGGAGGCAGCAGGTCCCACAGCAGGAGATGGACACTCCGGACGAGTGGAGTCACTTCTGCGACTTCCCCGAAATCTCGCACATAGCCATCGTGGGAACGAACGTCTGCATCAGCCGACAAGACAACAATGCAATGGTGAACGTGCAAATGCGCTTTATATTCGTATGTCTGCTCTTCACATGGAATTACGATACTATTGCTTGTGTATGGCTCTCTTGAAGTTCTCTTGTCTTTCTAACCAACAGTATGTCATAACTCTGTAAATGTTTGTCCGTGTCACTCAAACACATTGAGGTTTTTTATTGTAGGCCTCCTGGCTTTAGCGTCTGCTAGCTTTAACGTCATCTGGCACTCGGCGGAGTTTGTCATGGAAGCTCTGATTTAGCGCCTGACGGGCTGCGCTCTGGTTTGGCGCCTGACGGGCTGCGCTCTGGTTTGGCGCCTGACGGGCTGCGCTCTGGTTTGGCGCCTGACGGGCTGCGCTCTGGTTTGGCGCCTGACGGGCTGCGCTCTGGTTTGGCGCCTGACGGGCTGCGCTCTGGTTTGGCGCCTGACGGGCTGCGCTCTGGTTTGGCGCCTGATGGCTGTTCTCTGATGCAGGATCTGCGTCTGAGATCCAGTCACGATGCTCGCTCTCTGGTCTCCCTGCTGGATGGCTACTTCCGCCTGACCGCAGATGCGCACCACTACCTTTGCCACGAGGTGGCGCCACCGAGAGTGGTTCTGAGCGAGGCCAACGGACTGCACGGACCCATTCTGTATGGCTGGATTATACATATTCTACCAGAACTTTAACCATACGTTTTTGTTACGTGTGTGTTCTGTGCACGCGGTACTGACGTGTTCTCTGTCCGTTACCACCTTAGCGATGAGTTTGTACTTCAGAAGCTGAAGAAGGAGCCGGCGGAGGCGGGCGCGTTCCTCCTGCGCTGGAGCGTGGTGGACTACCGACGCATCATCCTCGCTGTCCTGAGCAGATCTGAGGTCATACTCATTTCGAACCACTTTCACCAAACAAGAATATGCAGTAGTTCTTTTAAAAGCACCCTCTAAAGACACACTCACAAATATTGTAGATTTGTTTTGTCGAGATCAAGTCTGAAACTTCAGGTATGGTGCGAGTGCGTGTGAAGAACCTGGGGAAGCTATTATTGCCGTGGCTTGAGAATGTTCTGCTTGTTCCCTGTAGGATGGACAGAGTCCCACACACAAGCAATTCAGGATCATGCAGACTGGTCCGAAGTTTACACTTGAAGGCTGGGGCCGTGAGTTCTCCAGTGTGAAGGAGCTCGCAGACAGCCTGAAGACCTTCGTGCTCAAGTCTGGCCAAGACTGCTTCACTGTGAAGAAGTGCTGTCTGCCTAGACCTGCAGGTGACAACAGGCGTTGGCATTGTTGACATCGTTCCAGAGACCCTGAGTGTCTCCAAATAAGATAATCGGAGGCATCACAGTTCTTCTTTATCTTGCTTGTCATGACGTGCTTGCATTGCAGAGTTCTCGAACCTCCTGGTGATGAGGCAGGGTATGTGCTGTGGTGCCAAGCCAGTGTCAGAAACCCTAAACCTGTGCCAGCTGAGATTCCATCAGATTAAGGACAAAGAGATAACACAGGCTAGTCTCAGTTCATCTCCCCTCAGCCCCATGTTGAGAGCTGATCATGTATGTTACATCAGGACATCTCCTAGCCAATTATGCTTAGCCCTCTGTTTGTTTGTTTACCTGTTTGCTTTGAACAGGAGCAGCACTTGGGTCGTGGCACCAGGACCAACATCTATTCGGGCCGTTTGATGGTCCGTGGTGGAACAGAAGATGACGAAGACGAGTGGAACAACAACCACTCGAAGAGTAAAGGCATCCGCGTGGTGTTGAAGATCTTGGACCAGAGTCATAAAGACATAGCTCTGGTGAGAGGACTCGGCGCCTGACACCCACTAGCACGGGACTTTAGAAGCTAAGCAATTCCTTCACCTGTACCCTATTGTCTTGTAGGCATTCTTCGAGACAGCTAGTCTGATGAGTCAGGTGTCTCATTGTCACTTGGTCTTTGTTCATGGTGTTTCAGTCAAGGGATCTGAGAGTGAGTGCCCTAACTTGGCTTTTCTTTAGCTGCGCCCACTCCCCCAGCATTCTTTGACTGTGTTGCATCCCTTTTCGCCTTTTTTGATCATGTACTCGTATGCAAAATCCATTCACTTCCATCCTTCTGGGCTCTTAACAGACATAATGGTTGAGGAGTTTGTCGAGTTCGGCCCCTTGGATGTCTTCCTGCACAAAGAGAAGGCCAATGTGACACCTCAGTGGAAGTTCACGGTGGCGAAACAGCTGGCCAGTGCACTATGCTATCTTGTAAGCCCTGCAGGAGTTATCAGAACAAACCAGCTTCTGCTGAATTCCATTTGATGAACTAAGTTCTTTGACTCCCATCATGAATTACAGTCTCTGGTTACTTTCTTTCCTGTGTAGGAAATGAAGAAACTGGTTCATGGGAATGTCTGTGCAAAGAACATCCTGGTTGTTCGTAAAGGTCTGGAAGAAAACACGTTTCCCTTCGTGAAGCTGAGTGACCCGGGCATCGCCCTCACCGCCCTCTCCCGCGGAGGTACTCGCAGCCGCCGTATTCTCATTACTGGTGAAGTCGAATCAGTGAAGTGAGATAATCTGGTGAGGTGGAGCCATGAAGCCAAGAACAACTTTGCAAATAGCAGTACGGTAATCTGGTTACCAGAGCTCCTCCTGGTGGAGCGTGATCTGTGCAGCTCTCTGAGAACACTGTGTGCTCTTCCATCTCAGACATGTGTCTTACCCTGTTTCTCTTTACCACTCTGTTACCATCTCAGATTTCTTTTTTTATTTGTCAGTGTCGGTGGTTGAACAGGAAGCCCAGTGCGAACCACTTCCTGATGGTGGTGCTCATTTCCTCCTTTCACGCACGTTTTAATAATGTCGCCCTGACGGCGATGCTTGTGTGGGAGGTGGTGGCATGTTTTGCTGGAGGGTTGAGTGTGTGTTTTTCTCTGCCCCACTTCCGCAGAGCGGGTGGAGCGTATTCCGTGGATCGCTCCGGAGTGCGTGCCCTGCGGGGCTCTGCTCGGCAGTGCCGCGGACAAGTGGAGTTTCGGAGCCACACTGCTGGAGATTTGCAACAACGGAGATCTGGCCATGAGCGGCAGCACCCTGCCGGAGGTGTGTGCTCCGCGCCCTCCGTACGGTCCATCTGCGTGGCCTTGGGCCACCACCCACACTAACTCCACTCCGCGTTCTCTCCTCACAGAAAGAGCGCTTCTATGAGACGCAGAGCCGCCTGGCGGTGCCTTCGTCCCAGGAGCTGGCTAGCTTCATCAGCATGTGTCTGACCTATGATCCTGCCGCCAGACCATGCTTCAGAACCATTCTGCGAGAGCTGACGGAGATCCAGATGAAGAGTGGGTCTTTTGTGGGAGGAGCTTTGGCACTAGTCGCTTGTGAAAATGTTTTTGAATAATTCCAACTTTCTTTTCCTAACGTGCCGCTTCTCTGACGACAGACCCAGACATCTCTTCTGACTGTGAGGCAGTTCCGGATAGAGACCCCAGTATCTTCCTGAAGCGTCACCTGAAGAAGATCCGTGACCTTGGAGAGGTTTGCTAGCTCCTGTCTGGAGTTGTATTCGTCGTGCTTGTTGCTGTATGATAGCGTTTATTCTTTGTGTTCCTTCCCTCAGGGCCATTTTGGGAAGGTGATGCTGTATGTGTACGACCCTGCTAACGATGGCACCGGAGAGTACGTGGCAGTGAAAACCCTGAAGCAGGAGGGCGGGAACCACCTGCACGACTCCTGGATGAAGGAGATCGAAATCCTGAAGTCCCTCTATCATAACAACATAGTCAAGTACAAAGGCTGCTGCACAGAACTGGGTGAGTGGTGCACTGGGGCTCGCCACGCTGCCTCCTAGCTGGACAGTCTCTGCACTGGCAGGCCTGATGGCCCCAGCGGACTGTGCTTTCAAAAGGAAAGTGCTCCCAGAATCTGCCTGTTAGGGCTCGCTGTGCTGGGGGGGTAATCATACATGTGCACGTGGTTGTGGTTTGGCAGGTGGACAAGTGGTTCAACTGATCATGGAGTACCTTCCCCTGGGCAGTCTTCGGGAGTACCTGCCCAAGCATCGTCTCGGAGTGGCACAGACTCTCCTCTTTGCACAGCAGATTTGCCAGGTGGGCCGGGAGCTTCATTCTAAAAGCGAACCGTAAACACGAACCTCCTAGACTGAAATGGGTAGCGGCCAGTGTCCCTGCTGTGATGAACACTTCAGCTGTCCTTCCACAGGGGATGGATTACCTGCACTCGAAGAGATACATCCATCGAGATCTGGCAGCGCGTAATGTTTTAGTGGAGAACGAGGGTGTGGTGAAGATAGGTGACTTCGGACTGACGAAGTACATTCCAGAGGGAGAGATCTACTACCGAGTTCGGGAGGATGGCGACAGCCCTGTGTTTTGGTATATCTGAGTCGTGAGAAAACCACTGTTTGTGTCTTATCCCTAATCACAGGTGAAACTTGCTGTTGAGACAGTAAAGCAGATCGTTATCTATGCACTCTGTACTTCTACTGCTAGGAGTACAGATCAAAATACCCAATCAGAAAACAATAATGATTCTGATGTCTAGTAGGAAACTAGTGTAGTGGAGCTCACAGATTAACTCAGCAGAATCAATTAACATAATCCTCAATTTCTGGCTAAATCCAGTGAGAAGCAGTGCTGTTTTGTTTTCTCTGGACAGCGAGGTTATACTGAGGTTGTTTGCTTTTCAGGTACGCCATAGAGTGTCTGAAGGAAAGTAAGTTTTCCTTCTCTTCTGATGTCTGGTCTTTTGGTGTGACGCTGTATGAGATTTTGACACGCTGTGACCATCGTCAAAGTCCACCCACGGTGAGATGGCTGTTTTATATGTACTTATTTATTTTTTATATGTTGAGGTCTGTGTATCTGCGAAGAGTGTTCGTATTGATTTCGTATGAATGTCTGTGCTCGCTGTAGAAATACGTTGAGATGATGGGCGTGGTGCAAGGTCAGATGACCGTGATGAAACTGATTAACCTTCTGGAAAAACACAGACGACTGCCCTGCCCACGAGACTGCCCACACGAGGTAGAGTACAGTAGCGAGAAGCCATTCTGAGGTCCAGGTGCCCCACCCACTGTTCTGTCTTAACACCCTGGCCTCCTTTCAGGTGTTCCTGCTGATGGAGCAGTGCTGGGACTCCAGCCCTACCCAGCGGCCCAGCTTCAGGACCCTGGCCGAGAGTTTGGAGGATGTCCGTCGCACGTATGAGCACCAACCCACCGTGCGCCTCGCCCAGATTAGCCAGCGCTGAGCACTTTGCCTCGTCCAGATTAGCCAGCGCTGAGCACTTTGCCTCGCACAGATTAACCAGCGCTGAGCACTGTTCTCTGATATCTGCCAGGTTTGCACCCACTAATCATACAACTCTGTCCTGATGTTGCCACTGTGCTGTTAGCATTACTTATAGAACAGACGTTGCTTCATTTTTACTCGAACAAATCAAGCCACTCTGATCCTTAAGTTCTCTGAGCCAGTACATTTGAACAAGGTCTACAAGCTGGTGGGACGTTGTTCATTTCTTAATGTGACTTTGTGTATTGTAAATAGAGATTCGTTTGCAGGAGCATGTTAAAGGGTTCTTTCTTTATATCTCATGGCTGCCTTAAAATGCATACCATTTTTAAGTCATTTATTCCCCCTCTTTTGTAATTGATAATACCATTTTGGTTTATGAATTAAATTACTAGAACATTTAAGTCAAAGTATGTAATCTGATCTGGAAGGGCTTGCTAGCTGAGACTGTAGTTAAAATCTGCACCTTTTATTATTCATGAAACTGGAAACATTGCTTTGTGAACCTTAAAAAAAATGTTTCTCATTATATTTATTTTATCCTTTTGTAAAATACTTGTTCTACCCTCTGTTCCTAAAGGACTGCCACAGTCTCTTTTGACTCCTACTTTTAACTGGCACTTCATGTTCTTCACTGCACTGGCATCTCTTGATCACCACAGACATTTCCTCTCCTGCCTCTGGCTGTGTTCATCTCCCTGTTGGGCCATGGTTCTACACAGACTTTGATCAAATATGCCCATTTCAAAACTGCTAAAGTCAAACAGTTTGTCTCACAAGTTGACATACAGTAATCCGATTTATTTTTACGATTACATAATCTTATTTATTTTTTTATCTTAAAACAATTGTGACCATCCTACATTTCGCTCTAACTGGAGAGTGTTGAAAATATCCTTCTCTGACAGAAAAATAATGCCATTTAGCTGTGTTAAAATATCAGATTTATGAACAGGCCAACAAGGAGCATATTATAGGCTAGGCCAGTGAGGATGGTATACAAGCCCTCTGGTTACCCTGATGTCAGGGCACTTGATTATTAGCCTGTGGTGCAACTGTGTAGGTACAATGGGGAAAGAATGACTATCTGGATCTGTTTCTGGGCTCTGTCGCTGGTTACATGAGAATTCTGCTAGTGCCCTTATATTGTGTAATGAATCAAACATATTTGTGCCCTGGGCCCATACAGTGTAGACATAATACGTCCCTGGGGGTATACATTTGGAAATCACAGGTTCTGCAACATGGTGTAACACGATGGCAATTTTAACACTAGATCAAAGCCATGTATAAGTGAATTTCCTCAAGGAATTGTGTGTTCAGTCAGCTGATGGAGGACGAAAGTGTCTGAGGTGACCAACATGCCATTACAGTAAATTAAAAAACTGAAATTAAGTTTTGAAAATACTGTTGTTTACAACTACACTTGTATGTTTATGAATAGCTTTAATCTGTATGCATCACTGCAAATGGAAAAGCTCTTAAATAAAAACCTCTGCTCAGCGCTTTTTTCTTTTGCTATTTCTAATTAGATACTACATCAAATGTGCTTGGACACCTCACGATGAAATTAATTGTGATTTATTTATTTTGTTGCTTTGAGTGCCTTTCCCATTGGTCTTGTGAAATTGATTGACAGATGGGATTTTGGGTTGCCAGCTTCGGGCGTCACCAAACACGTGTCTATATAGACATTTTATATATAATATATATATATATATATATATATATATATATATAAAGTCCCAACAACAATATTTAATGGCTTATTTGGTTGTTAAAATGATTGTTGTAACAAAAGACGTAATTAAACAGATAAACGGTTAAAACTAGGGGTGACCTGCAATAGTCGCTGATTCAACTATAGTCGACTATACCCCCTAGTCGACTATGAACATCATAGTCATACCATTTAAAACGCGTAAGGCGGAAAAAAAAAAAACAGTTCAGCTGTTTCGGTCGTGTTATCTTGTCTTGTCGCGGTGCGTCTCGGCAAGTAGGCCTATAAACATTTTTTTGTTTTTAAACCCCGTTACTTGATCCTTTACTTATAATTATTTTGGTGTTGTGTGGCAATTTTTAAAATATTTTTAGGCAGGCATATTTTATTTGAAATATTTTTGACATTTTGCACAGTGCCTGTCTGACAGTTCGATATATGCACTTCGCACTGACGGTGACTTTTTTTGTTAATGTTCTCTAACGTTTCATAAAAAAAAAAAAAAAGTAAATAAATAAATAAAAGCTGAATAAAGCCATCCTACCATGTTTATTCATTTATCTGAGTGTTTTAGGTTTTTACTTTGAAGTGGAAAAAAGTCCTGAATGAGAACGGGATCCCGTTTAGGGTGATCTAGATAAAATAAAATAAAACCCCGATTCGACTATTAGTCGACTAAAGGGAAAATCTGACAAATCAGATTCGACTATGAAAATTCTTAGTTGAATACACCTATAGTTAAAACAAACACTGCAACCCTACTCGTTGGCGATTTAAAATTGACATGTGACACGTTGGCCCCGCCTCTTGTGCTGTGGCGTCAACGCGTTTTCTCGTCCGCCAATGAGCGACCGAGTTTCTTCCATGTGTGTATTGTTTAAACTGCCCAAAGCAAACGGGGAAGCGAGTGAGGAAACTTCCACACGACGCTATGGCGGCAGCGGTTTCGGTTAGCAGAGCTGCCAGAGACGAGGAGGAGAGCTGGGTTACAGAAGGACGCAAAGATGCCGAGGTAGAGCACCACGACGAGGAGCCGTCCCCGGGGAACGATGGAGCCCGACGGACTGATGATGAACTCACGCCCCTCAGTCCCGGAGAAATTGCCAGTCGTTTGGACCGAACTCGACGAGAATTTTACAACCGCCGCAAAATCATTATTAAGAACCTTCCAGTCGATGTTACTAATCAGGCACGTACCCAGGAATTAAATACGTTAATATCTTTTCATAAATGTGTGTAGATTGCAAGATAACTGGTTGAAGCTGGTGAACTTTAGGGGCAAGTTGGCGTGATTGAGTGGGAGAAGGTGCTGGAATAAAGTTGGGTTAGGGTTAGTTAGGTATGTTAGCCAGCTGTGTAGTCGCATTCACTATTAACTTTGCTTCCCTGGGTTGGTTAGGGTTAGTTAGGTTGGTTAGTTAGTAGGTTAGGGTTAGTTATGAGGGCCAGCTGAGTTACCTGACAGTGTAGGCGCATTCACTATTAACTTCGCTTCCATAGGTTGGCTAAGATTAAGAATGTATTTGTTGAAGACAAATCTTTCATTTATAACAAATATAACTTAAGTTGCCTAGCTAGGAACTAGCTAGCACTAAATCCAAAAACTCGCCCGTTTGGACGGTCGCGTGAAGTGGCGTTTACATTATCGGCTAACTAGCTACTGCCTCTCGTGCTGATTAGGACGGACAGCTTGAATGTCGAGTCACTTTGTCACTCACGGATTGAACAAAGTCATTCATAAGCTAATTTCAGCGTGTGTGGCATTTCAACACCAACTAAAAAACACCAACTATTAAGCGAACTGCGAACGTCGTTGCAGGTGAAAGTTGAGCGGTTAGCGCTCACTTTAACGGCCTCAGCTGCCGTGCGCGTGGTGTGCGCTACGGTCATTCTGCCGTGCGCGTGGTGTGCGCATGTCTGTTCTTCTCTCGGGGTTAAGGGTCCTGCCGCCTCACTGTGCGATGGGGACCAGTCTGAGTTTTAAACTTGTTGCCTGCTGACCTGTGGGGTTTTTTGAAGTTCTCTCCTCTTGACCACACTAACCACGATAGCTCAAACAGATTCTAACATTGTGTACAACCGTTGGGAAATGTGTTACACATGGTGTCAGAATTATGGTGTCAGTCATTATATTATCATTATTGCTTATTCAAACCAGCGATTACTTTTTTATTCCAGGAGTCCTGATTCATGAACCGTACCCGTGGTGGTCTAAGGCGGTTTTGGTAGTTTGAGACTGCGAAATTGTGTTGAATTGCGGGCAGGAAGCTTTTAGTCTGGAATTTATCCTCCCAACAAATTTTACAAGTCATTTTATGCCTCCATAATGTTACCAGTGTGTGGCAACATGCTATTAAAACACGAGTTGGCTTGCTTGCTTTTACAGTCCGCAGCACTTTCATGCTGTGCAAGTCTTCGTTTGCATACCTCTTTAGTGTACCACCATTATAGGGGAAAGAAAAGCTTTTGTCATTGTACTTCATGGCTTTTTGGAGTCGAACATTGTCCAATTTTCTTTTGCACTAATTTCTGTCTCTCTAGGAAGTGCATGAGTTGTTGAGCAGTTATGATCTGAAGTACTGCTTTGTTGACAAATACAAAGGAACAGGTATGTCTCTCTCTCTCTCTCTCTCTCTCTCTCTCTCTCTCTCTCTCTCTCTCTCTCTCTCTCTCTCTCTCTCTCTCTCTCTCTCTCTCTCTCTCTCTCTCTCTCTCTCTCTCTCTCTCTCTCCTAACCATTCCCCGTGGGATGGATTTGCAAAAGCATCCCTATATTTAGTATCATATTGTCATTCATTCATTCATGGTGCACATTTAAATAAAAGCACACTCCGGTTCATTGTATGATTAGAATAAATGCTGCTCTATTCTGAGATTATAGAATATTCTTGAAATTATTTGAAGTTTTGTCAGCTTTTTGCTTGGAGACTCCGTGCACATGTGTACATGGACGGGGTCGCGGGCCCTTGTGCTGGGGCCTCGTGAGCAGCCCATACCCCAGGCTCCAATGACAGCTACTGCTTCATGTGCCGTTGGGATTCAGATTTTTACGTCGGGACTGCTGTGCTTCTGTACACTGAGCCGTTAAGAGTTATTATTGGATTGCATGAATAGGTTCATATACCTTTTTAAAGGCGTCCAGGAACACAGTTGTGCCTGTCAGTTCTGTTCCACTCCATTCACCCATGGTCAGGTGCCTGTTGGACCACTGTTGACTCATATGATGGCCATCAGGTCATTCTCCACCGACATTACTGACTGAGCTTTTGCTGGACATTTCTACATTCAGCATTGCCTCTGGCAGCTTGGGTGTTATCTGCCATCCCATAATAATCATACATCAGCTGTCCTCTGGTAACTGACCATTGATGATTGCAGAGACAAAATGGTAATGAAAGTGATTCAAAACTAATCACATTCTGTCACTACTAATAAGACATTTGCTCTTGAACTGGATAGCCAGACACTCTTGGTATTCAGTCAGAGTTGGGGAAAGCTTTAGTGTGTGTGTGTGTGTGTGTGTGTGTGTGTAGCCTTCGTCACACTGCTGAACGGCGACCAGGCCCAGCGGGTCATCAGCGAGTTCCACGGTCATGTCCTGCGAGGCCGTGAGCTCTTCGTACAGCTGCAGCCGACGGACGCGCTGCTGTGTGTGGCCAACCTGCCGGCCGCCTTCACGCAGCAGCAGTTCGAGGAGCTGGTGCGGCCCTTCGGGAACCTGGAGCGCTGCTTCCTGGTCCACAGCGCCGCCACCGGCCACTCCAAGGGCTACGGCTTCGTGGAGTTCATGAAGAAGGACTCTGCGGCGCGCGCCAAGTCGGAGCTGCTGGGCAAGCGTCTGGGCTCCCGCACGCTGTACGTTCACTGGACGGAGGTGGGCTCGCTCACCTTCCCCATGCTGCATGCCTGCTGTCTCTGCGTGGACCGTCTCCCAGCGGCCCTGCTTCACGCCCAGGACCTGCTGCACGTCCTGCCCAACACCCCCGCCCCCGTCTTCTGTCAGGTGGGACCCCCATCACGCTCGTCGCAAGCTCCGTGGCCCCTGGTGCTTGACCTTGGTCAGGCCCGATAACTGACCTTGTGGAGCAGGACCCACCAGTGTGTTCTGGGTCATGCGTGTGTTTCAGCTCTGTGTTTGGTTTAACTTCAAAGTACGAATCAAAATTCTAGCAGTAGGGTCCTATAGCAACAGCGTTGAATAGCCAATCGTAATGGTGCAAATTAATACTCCTGAGTGACAGGTGCACTTTGATAACTTCATGTTTATTCATGTGGGTGCAGTGACTATCGGTACCTTGTGTGCCTCTAAAGGAATTGACCCACAGTCGGAGGCATTTATTTGTAGTGGTTCTGTACGGGAGGTTCTGTCAGGGTTTCAGCCCACAGCTTGCTGCTTGCCAAGCGGCTGACTGGGAACTGAACCTGGGCTCAGCGGTGTGGCGTCCAGTCAGAGCGGCCGTGACCCTGTGGTTCGGTGTTTAGAATGCAAGCCGCGCTTTTCTACCTGTCCCTATTTTTCTGCTTGTTTTTCTCTCACCGAGTTGACGCGCCACCATTTTGTTTCCAACGCTTATCTGTAAGTTGTAAATGAGTTGCCCCGAGCGACTGGCTCCATGACCTCTTGACCCTGTAGTCCACCCTTTTATGTTTGGGTACCCACCTTTGCCCTGCTTTCACTCAGGCTGTCCTGAGTTTCTATAGCAGTGAGCATTGATTGTTTCTATGGCGATGACCACCTGACCGGTCCAGGTGCTGCCGGCAATCCTGTGGGTGTTTCTGGTGCGTGAGGTTGCCGCCCCCGTCTCCGGGCCGACCAGCACGTGGGCGGTGCCTGCAGTGTGATGCTGAGTCAGGCCTCTTCCCGTGTGTGTGGGGAGCTGATCGGGACGCTTTTGTCTGGACTCTGGCACACTCTGGTTCCCACTGTCCCACTTTAAGTGTTTTGTGTTGGCCTGTTCCAGAGGGAAAGGCCCAACCATCTGTAAAAAGGTCAAATACTGATTGTGATGCTTTAGTGACTGTGATGACTTTAGATTGTTTGGAATTTTCCCCTGTGGAGCAGCTGGGCACCAGTGACGTGTCGACACCCTTCCGGCCGCTTAATTGCAATACGGTCGTGTCCATGACTGGTTGGTTGGTAGAGGAGAGATTTGAATGTGGTTTGGCTGCTGTGAATCAGAGTTTGTAATTAAAGGGTAACTGCATTAAAATTCATTTCCTAATTTTCTAGATTAAAGTCTTGACCTCAAAGCGTTTTCAGTGGAGAGCCATCATTACCCGTCCAGTGCAGCCGTGCCGGCGGCCGTCCCTCCGCGGCCTGATGTGAACCAACGTCTCCTGCTGATTGGACTAATTGGCCTTTGACTCATCCCTTTATTGCGCTTCACTGATCACTCGAACTCATTTGGTTTTGAAGTGTTTATCAGAAAGGCGCACGTGTCCAGCCTGTCCCCGTACGCACATCCGCTCGGGGATGGTACTGGACGGCTGCCTTCACACCGTGCTGCTGCTCCCTCTCCAGGAGGGGGCGCTCACTTCACCTGGGCCGACTAGTGTGCCTGACTTGGTGTGTGTGTGTGACATGTTCTAACCGTGTTGCCTTCGTGCACGTGTTCTCCAGCTTGCTCAGGGACAAGACAGCAGCTTTCGGCGTTTCGCCGTGCTGGAGTACAGCACCCCAGAGATGGCCGAGGAGGTGCAGCGGCTGGCCGACGGGAAGCTCGTGGGCGACGCCCACATTCGGGTGTCGTTCTGCGCCCCGGGCCCGCCGGGCAGGAGCATGCTGGCAGCTCTCATCGCAGCCCAGACGATGGTACTGACCGACCGGCCTGCCAGACTCTACAGAGCATGAGCTCTTACATAGTCAATGGGACTATAGCCTTTGTGCTTCTTGATATTCTCTCTCTCTCTCAGGTTTTGAACAGGGGAAAGGGTCTTCTTCCTGAGCCTAGTGCCCTGCAGATCCTGTCTGGCCTGAGTAACCCTGCCACTCTGAAGATGTTGTTGGCGTCGCTCAACCATGGACACAAACAAGGTAGCCCCTCCCACCCACGATGGCCCCTCCCATGCATGTAGGGCTCAGTGAAACATGCCATTCTGACCCAGAGGACCGGTGTTTGTGTGCAGGTTTGCTGGGAGCGGCCCCGGCGATGCCTCTGCTGGCTAATCCCGCCCCTCTCCGCAGCTCTGGTTCAACTGCTGCTTCAGAACCAAGTCCAGCAGGTACTTGCAGACCCCGCCCACTTCCCATAGCCCGCCCCTCTTATCTGTCCCGCACCTGCAGTCCTCTCCTGTCCCCTGCTTCGGTGAACTTTGACATATCTTCTCTCCACCCCTGACTCTGCTTCTCCCGTCCTAGCACGTTCTTTTGGGAAGTCCTCTCCTCTGGGCACAGGTTCTGCGTGGTAGACACGGCTGTCTGCTGCCTTGTGTGAGTGGCACTTGTGTGTGAGGGTGCGGTGTGCCATGCTGTGTTGAAGTGTCGGAGTGGGCTTGGCTCCTGTCGGGGAGACGTTGCCAAGGAACGCTCTCGTACAGAATGTCCCTCTGATGGCTGCTGGATGGAAAATAGGATGTTGTTGTCTCCTTTGAAGATTGACGTGAACGAAATATTATTAGCATGGCTGCCTTGAGCTCTTGTCACTTATCCTTGGTGAAGAATCTGCCAAGTCCAAGCTCTGTCTCCAGCTTTGTGTGTGCGTGTGTGGCTAAGCAGTCTCCAGCACCAACCGTTCCATCATTTTGAATACTCTGAAAAGGTTTTAATTAAAGCGGCCATTGTAGAGCACTTGGGAAGCTGATTCCACCTGTACACGGTCATCTCTGAATACCCCACCCTGCCCCTCTGGTGCGACGGTTACTCCTCTCCTCTCGTCTCTTCTGTCCGTCCTGCTTTGCTGTGTTGTGGGTTCTGACTGTGTCCTGTGTTTGGCAGGCAGGACTGTTGGGCGAGAAGCCGCTGTCTGCTCTTCCCCTGCAGTCGGGCGTGGGCACGTTGGTGGATCTTCCTCACGCCTCGTCTCACGTGCTGGCACCAGGTACGTGCAGCAGTGTGGGAGTAGCGCTGGGTGATGGAGGAATGCTCTAGTCTCACCTGTTCCTGCTGACGTCTGTGTCCCGTCCAGGTGCCACGGCTCCTTGTCTGGCTCTGTCCTCGGAGCCACTGGGCCCCATGAAGCTGCCCTCTCTGGGCCGCCAGCTCACCAGGGAGCCGCCGTCCCCCGCCACGCCTGTCTGTTTCCCCCCGAACCCCTCCACTGCCCCGCCGGGCCGGGGCTTGGCCCTCCGGGGCGGCGCTCTCGGTGCTGACGGACCCACTCTTCCATTGGTGAGGCCGACACCATCAGCCTTCTGTTATATCTGATTCCATGTTCAGACACAGATTTCTGTACTTCTGATGAAGGGCACTGATCAAAGCAGAAATATGGGAGCTCTGTCTGTTCTGATACTGTACATGAATCAAGTCTCTGTGGCATCACTTCTAATGAGGAGTAAAGTCATTTGGCTCAAACTGCTATCATTTTAAGAAAAGCCGAATCTCCACGCTGTTGAACTGATTTCAAATGGAAGAAGTGCAGACCTGGAAGTGTTTTTATAATTACAGCAGGGAAAAGCTCAGCATTACACTGGTTTAAATTTGTTGCCATTTCAATCCCTGAGTCATACAGTGAAATATTAGTTATGCAATTACAGAACTAGAGAGGGGGGGCGGTTCGTTCAGTTCAGAGCTTCTCTATCAGATATTGATGCTGTTCGGGGTCTCCTTCCTTTATCTGCTGAGAACCTCTAACTTTTATTGTCAGTAATTTGCAGACCATGTAAATTGGGCATATGAATTGCTTTGTGTTGTCCTCTTCCAATGAAGGTGTCCATTCTGGGGGACCCGCCCAATGACATCGGATCATCCCAGAACCCTTTTCTGACAGCGCCCAGTATATTCCCGTCCTCAGGTGGGCTGTGTGTGTGCTCACGTGTGCCGTCACGTGGTGCTCTTGGCGTGTAACCTCACGTGCTCTGTGCTCCCGCAGCCGCCAGCTCCAGGGCCCAGTCGGACCGCAAGAGGCCGAACCGCACCGTGCCGTCCTACATGCGCCACCAGGACTCCTACGAGTTCCCATCGCTGCACCAGGTCAGTGGACACGCATGCTGTTTAAACCCCCCCCCCCCCCCCCCCCCCCCCCCATCAGTATGTGTGCTAGTAAACGTGTACTGATCTGGGACCTGTCTACAGGACCCCTTGTCTCACCTCTATGAGCAGCAGGACTCTCTGGAAGGGGCGGGACTTCCAGGCTACGGGATGCAGGTACGGTGCACCAAAACAATGAGCCCTACCTCTTTAAAGAATGGGTGTTAGAGCTTTTACCATCCAATATAATCAACTTGACTTAATAATTTTTCAGCTAAAGTTCATTGCCTCTTTGGAAATTTGACACGGCATTAGTGAAGATTTGTGTGGACAATTCACAGTGATAATGGCTGCAAATTATGATTAACAGGGGCATCTTGATAAACCACGGCTTCTCTAGCCCCTCCCCCACACTGCTTCTCTAGCACCTCCCCCACTTGCAGCTGATTGGTCATCCTGACACTTTCTGTTGTGCTCCAGAGAATCTAGAGAGAATCCAGAGTGGCTGGACACAGCACTCTTAGATTTGACAGTTTAATGTTGAGGTATTTGGTACACGGGCTGCTTGTTGGTATGTACATATTGACATACATGCTCCGCCTCCTGTGAACATGCTGAGACTAGCAGAGTGTCAGTGGTGTGTATGGGCTGCACTCTGAGCTCTGTATAAAGTGACTGCGGACTGATGGTTATGTGGTCTACAGTGATGTTGCAGTCCAGAGACCATTTGCCCTTCAGGGGGTTTCGTGCATTTGGAAAGTAATATTTTACAATTCATGAGCATTATTAAATGCATCAATTTATCAGAAGATGAGTTAACACTTTTAAATTGGCTGTTTCTTATCCTTTAAGAAATACTTTAGCCATTATTGCTAATGGGTCGTGTAATGAAAAATGCTAATTATGCAAATTAAATCATGCCTAAGTTGTCCCCACTACCCTCTTATTAATTTTGTTTGTTTTTATCTAACGTGTTGATGTACTACTTTAGCTGTGAGTAACATTTGTGTGTATCTTCAGCACACGGCACCTGTGGGCTTCAGTGACCGAGTCTCGCCCTTCTCCTCCCCCGCCAGTCCTCCTGGCTCCGCCTACTTCCCCTCCCCCGCCAGTCCTCCTGGCTCCGCCTACTTCCCCTCCCCCACCAGTCCTCCCGGCTCCGCCTACTTCAGCTTCCGCTCCCTTGGAAGTGTCCCGCCGACACAGCTGAACAAGGTGGGCCGTCCTCTGGGCAGGGTGGGCCGTCCTCTGGGCCATCCCTGCGGTCCCTATGCCTGCATTACGTCATGCCATTTCAGCAGCTGCAGTGTCTTCCAGAGAGCAGTTCTGGGTGAAATGTGATGCTGTCTATTGATTTACCTTGAGGGAGCAGCAGGGCTTTTAATAATCCTCATATTCCTCTTTTCTCCTTACAAGAAGGTTGTTGTGTGAAGAATGGAGTATGAGAATCATTAAATTACCTTTTAGCCCAAGGGTATAACTGGGCTTTTGCTATTTATAGTAGGTTGGCTCGGTGTGCCATACGTAAGCTCATCTGTGTGTTTTCACACACGTGGCAGAGTTGAGCGAGTTGATTTGGTGTTGAATGGTTGTTTCTGCTTGTCTAGGCTGTGGGGATGCCCCCCATCACCCCCTCCAGTCTGCTGTCTGCTGCACCTGGAACGGGGATTAAGGTGCGTATAACACCCCCCCCCATTAATGCCAGCGACAGTAAAGCCCTCTGTTTGCGCTCACACTCCACTGCTGTGGTTTGCTCCAGACGCCGGTCGGTGGGCAGAAACGTCTCTTCTCTCGCCTGATCCCGAGTCCGGAGCCCAGCCCGGAGGGCGGCTATGTGGGGCAGCATTCCCAGGGCCTGGGGGGCCACTACGCCGACTCCTACTTGAAACGCAAGCGCATATTTTAACCACCACCTGGTGGCGCTCTTTGAGGAAGAGACCAGGCCTCGGCCACAGTACTGTGCTGCCATGGCAGAGCGCCCAGACCCTGCAGCCCAGCCCGACACAACACGGCCCGTGGAAGTGTTTGTGCATGCAGTTTGTTTATATGTAAATTTCTTTTTTTCCCCACTTTTTAATTTAACTTTCTTTTTAATTTGTATTTTACTTATTTTTAGTTTTTCCTCTTTGCCCTTTGTTTACTGGAAATGCTCAGACAGCAGGTACCTCACAAGGGGAAGGAAACGCACACACAAACACCTCGTGATCTTTTTTGTTTTATGGATTTTTTTTTTTTTCTTTCCTCATCCTCCTGCTGAAATGTTTATTTTTTTGTATATAGTTGCTATAGAGCGCTAGTTATGTAGCTCAGGTGCTCCGGTCCAGCCTCAGCCTGTATGGGAGCTCTGGGTCTGCTGTGGTTTCTGGACGTCTGTGTCCACTGCTGTAATGGAGCTGCGTCCCTAATGGCTCCGCCCTCCTGGCATGAGCGGCTCCGCTCTGCTCCGTGTTTGGGTGTGGTGATCCGCCCCGGTCCTCTCCATCCAACCTCTCCACCCTCCTGTCACAAGGCCTGCTTTCCTGCACCGAATGTTGTGTGCTTCACTCGGAGGGCGTGGTCCGCACCTCCGTCACCTCCGTCACCCTGTGAGGTCTGTTCCCTCTAGTTCCGCGTGGCCCCTCCCCCGCTACCTCCCGCCCCGTTTACCTCTGGTTCCGTCTGCAGCTTTGCTGTTGCAAAGTGATTTTAGGTGTCGTTTGGGTGGAGATACTCAGGACGCTACAGCCAGGCTTGGTGAGCCCATAGTCTTGTTCCTAGCACAATCCACCCCACCCTTATTGCCCCCACCCTTATTGCCCCAACCTAAATCTACACTTGGTGCCATACTCCTTCAAACCAGCAGAGGGCAACGGGAGGACCGTGCACATTCTTGCTTGGCTGCTGTTTTCTTCACAACAAACATTTGACGCTCCTGGTTGGACCTACGCCCAAACACGCTTCATCATTCTAACTTTTATTATTACAGTGACTAGAACGGTCACCGTGACTACTCCTTCGCCATCCGTCTCCTGCGGGGGCCGAGCTGTTGCTGACTGGTGTATGGTTGGCGTACGAGTACTGGATCCGCGTGACTTCATTAATCTGGTTGACATTTTGATTGTGCTGACAACTCTGGCTTGTGCCACGGCTCACGTTGGACGCTACAGTTTTTCTTGTGCCATATTTTTGGAAGTGTTTAATTGTCCCTGCCGAGTGTGAGCCTGAACTATTTAACATCCATTGAGTTGCTGTGTACATATTTAAGCTTGATTGATTTATTACTTTAGAGTCGTGATCTTGTTTCTTTTCCTCCTAGTCTGTAGTGTGTGTGTGTGTGTGTGTGTGTGTGTGTGTGTGTGGTGTGGGGGGTTTGGGAGGGAGAGAGTATGCAGTGTAGTGTCAGTCTCGTATCAAATGTGTTCACCCTAGTGTGGAGTGAGGAGTGCTGCCGTGTACGGGGGCTTCTGAAGACCTCCACCACCTCCTCAACCCCCTCCGTTGGTGGAACGGTTGCTCCACATGTTCTCCAATTGTACAGATGTGCTGCATTTCTGTGACCTGTTAGCAAGTAAAAATTATTTAAGTTCACCCAAATCTCCTTGTGTGGTGTTTTCTGTCTGGCATTGTTCATTTACTGGTTTGAAACCTGTGGTTCAGTGTCTGCCGTGTTCATGAAGGTTTGGAGTCGCCATTCCTCAGGTTCATACTGCTGGATATGTTTAATGTCTTTATGCCTGCTTCATCTCATGGTGTGTGTAGCTTGGAACCGAGGCTGATTTAGTTAACATGCATGTTCATGGTCCTTGTTAAAAGTTCTGTTCTCGTAAATCTCTTCTGAAACTCTATGCAAATGTCACTGCCTCTTCAGTACAGACTGCACACACTCATTCAGCTGCATTAATAGAAGCTATACAAGTGTCTTCATGCATTAATGAAATCAATTTCACAACCCTGTTCCATATTAGCAAACGCATCCCCCTTTGTCAGTGCCCTGACCCATCGGGGACAACAGTCACGATGGGACATGAACACGAGGCTCTTTGAGCGGTTCGTTTGGGCCCAATGCAGCTCTCTCTGGAAGGAAACCAAGTTCACCATGGCACACCTGACCTGTCAATGCCCAAGGCTGAGATTTCCACAGTTATTCTTGGGGAATAAACTACGATACCCACTGTGATATCGGACCTGCTTAGAAGGGGAGAGTAAAGGTTCATCAAGGGATGCTGCGGAGACCATGTGACCTTCCTGAAGCTGTGGGCCATGGCTAGGACGGAGGGGAGGCTGTTGACTTCATCATTTTGAAACCAGAAAAGGGCACAGTCAGCCCTGTCTGAGCTGAGCTCCCATTGGTTCAGCCCTCAGCAGATGTGGGTGGGGCTGGTGGAGGCGTGTCTGAAGAAGCGCTGGATGAGCTGTGTGAAGCATGCCGTTGGCAACGACTGCGTGCGAGTTTTAACGAAACTACTCCGTCTCCCTCTCCATTAGCACAATGGGCCGGGCTGATTGGTTAAGCAGTGCCAGGCGAGGTTTGGATGTAGTCCTAGTGGAGATTCATATGAGAAGTCTGAAAGCACAAAATGCTGTTTGTACCGTTTTTTTTTTTTTTTCTTTTTAATGCACCCGATAGCCTTCCCTGCTGACTTCTCACACAAGCAGGGGAGTGAGAGCCCTGTATTAGTGTGTTTTTAATAGGCTCAGAAAAATGAGAATGAGCGTCTACTTTTCTGCAGACTGGCAACAGAGACGCTTAAGGGGGTGGGGGGTGTGTCTCCGAGATGCTTGTCCCCACACAGCCTGTCCCTGTTCTGCTTTTCACCATGGCTTTCATCACTGCTGCTATAAATGTCTGTTTGTTCTTGGACCTGGGAGCACTGAAGCCTGCATCCCCTGGGCCCTGATGGGGGGGGGGGGGGGGGGGCAGCTCTACGGACGCTGCATCACATTAAATGTGTTTAGATATTTTTAGATATTTGCCTTTATTTTTGCTTTGCTTTACCACCGCGCCCACACCCACCCCCCCAAACTACCCCCCAACCCACCACCCCCCTGCCACTATGCCTTGCGAACAGGTGCTGGTGACGACAATTACACTCATCACTATTGTCAGGCCTCCCAAATGCACCATTATTATCGTGGAAAACGGTGTCGTCTGAATAATCCAGAATTCTTCTGCCTCCGGTGTTTTGCTGCTGGTGCTGCGCGTGAACGCTGGCCAGGGTCGGGGCGTCCTCGCCGCCGGTGCTGTGATGATGATGGGGGGGGGGGTCAGGGGTGAGGACAGGCGTCAGGGCGGTGGTGAGAGCCCAGGCCTGTGGTCACACTCACACTCCATCCTGACTGCAGTTCCATCAAGCCAAACCTCCTGCATCTGAAACCCAGGCTTTCGTGAGTTCTCCAATCCAATTACAGGGTAATTAGCGAGTGCCGGTCAGGCCCCTCCCCTCTCCTGCTGGAAACCGCCCTTCACGCACAGGAAGTGGAGGGTTCGCTGGGGAGAGAGGAACGAAACATTAACGCAGTCCACACGCAAACAGGGCCAGGCTGGGCCTAGTGCCCCCGCCCCTCCCCCCATACACACACTCTTCCTCCCTGTTAGAGCAATAAGGATTCATGTTTCATTTCTCCGACCTGCTGCAGGGAAGGAGGGAGGCTCAGTTTCCCAGTATTCCCTGAGGCTGTAACCACAGCTTTGGAAACAGAACCTCAGCCCCTCACAGTCTTCTGTGTCACGGGCCCAATGGACCTTTGGGCTGTGTGGCTACAGCAACGCGTGGACCGTGGAGTGAGCTCAGGAACGGAGTGCAGCAATGAGAGAGTGACCAAAAACACTCCTTGGACCACACAAGCAAACTTATCCATTGGTGTAAATATTTTCTTAGACCATTTTACTGAAGTTCATAGAGACATTTTGATTGTGTAAGAGAAATTTGATTGAAAAGGTCACCACATGTCTTGGAGACGTCTGCTGTGGAGCCACATAGCTCACTAAATGTACAGAGCTATTGGTTTGTCCTGAGTCATGTACTCGTCACGTGAGCATGCAGGTTCAGTAGAACACATCTCACCAGCATACCAGTGAGCTGAAGACTAGTGTCTTATATCTCTGGCAAACTCCTTTATCAGCCCCAGTGAGCGGGGCAGGTGGATTAGATTGCCATTCCTGCCTTACCATTGGGTGAAGTGTCTGGTTTTTGCCCCCAAGGCCACAGGAAGTGTTAAGAAAGTGAAGCGTTCTGATGCCAAACGTCCCTCCGTCGTCTCTCTGAGCTTTCCTGAGCAGCCTGAGTCATGGCATACTTGAGTCAAACAACTCTACTTAGAGGGTTTCACATGGAGAATATTGGCCTATTTGGTAACTGGAATCTGGTTAAATCAACTTTTTTTTTAAAGTCGTGTTTTCCTCTCCCTCTACAGTATTTTCTTTGAATAACTATGTATTCCAAGTGGCACTCAGTGCTTAAAGGTGGAGAATGCTAATTGTTGAATAAATTAATGTAAAAAAACAGAATATGTTGTTGGGCTATTATTGAAGTTCACCTTGAAAACGGGAAAGAAGGCGACTAAAGAAATAATAGATTTTACTTTATGAAATGGGGACTGATGTACTGATCGAGGAGCGCGCGCCGGCTTAAGTCGCGCGTGAGCCACAAAAACGTGAACCGCGCTGTTGGGCAGTGACGAGGGTGAATCACGCGTCCTTCACCCAAACTCAACACATAACTGCACAATGTCTATATTTATATGTTTTCATAGTGTGAATTCAGTCGAGAAACACAACTCCATGCGATTTCGTTTTCAGCCCTTGGCGAGATGGTAATTATGATTTATAATAATGAAAGCAGTAAAAAAAGGAAAGTGACAGCACCCAATACTGGGAAATACTGCGACAAACAGCTGCCCGCCAACATAAGCGCGGATCTTATGTAAACAGGCAGTGCTGATACAGTGCCATTTACTTTTGACCATGTTGATCATGTTCTCTCTTAACTCTATTGCATGGTAGTAACATGTAAACAATATGTGGCAGTGCTGCAAAAGATTGGTTATTTTTAATAAAATAGTCACCGTTGTATTCGCACGACTGTGCCGTGGCGGGGAGACTTGAGACGATGAACAATCAAATGGACGAACACAACAGGGGAAAAGTGATAAATCCGAGAATGTTCTCATCGAGAAAACCGAGCAGCGTCGAGGGTAGGAGTACCTGCTTACTTTAAACAGACATGAAAAGGGAGAGAGAGAGAGAGAGAGAGAGAGAGAGAGAGGGAGAGAAAGAGAAAGGGAGGGAGAGAGAGAGATGGAGAGAGAGGGAGAGAGAGAGAGAGAGAGAGAAAGGGAGGGAGAGAGAGAAAGGGAGGGAGAGAAAGAGGGAGAGAGAGAGAGGGAGAGAGAGAGAGAGAGAAAGGGAGGGAGAGAGAAAGGGAGGGAGAGAGAGAGAGAGGGAGCGAGCGACAGTGAGAGTGAGTGTGTGTGCCGGAGATGTTGAGAGAGAAGCGTAACTGTATCTCAAATGCCATAATTTAACATCTGTGGATAAACTGAAGGATGTTAGCCAGAAGAGACGGATAAGAAAACTGCTCCTAACAACTGCGTGGAGCACGACGAGCCCCGGTTAGTTGGCGGGAGGAATGATTTCTAGCTCCGAATCAAGAAACCAAGGAACGACACGAAACATCGTCCATGGGTTTCGGGAACATCCCACGCACGACGCTCTCTAGTCAAAATTCAGAATTACTCATGATATGAAACTGTTTGCCTGAAGCTTTTAAATGGAGGTGGAAGGTGAATCTGTGGACTGCGAGCACGAGTTTTAGTGGTTTTAGTTGCAGATGTACCGTTTGCATCACACCCGGAGACTTTGCGTGTCTCCTGTCGGAACCGGAGTGATTTGGAGCGAGCTGTGACACACATGTGCTGTGAGCAGGAGCAATAACACCCAGCACAGCGCGGCCAACGGCGCCAGAGGCCAGGGGCTCTGCAATAAGAGATTGATTAAAAAAAGCAATAAATTGTACTGTAAATAAGTGATTGATTGCGCCATGAGCGACGAGGAGACAAACTTAAGTGGGAAGCGCACCGGCGAGTGTCTGTCATTACCAACGCGGACAGTACGGCGCGCCGTGCGGCTTTAAGTGGATTCAAGCGGAGACATTTTTGATCCACAACTTCTGAATTAATAATAATTGATACAACTGCACAATATGTCAAGAAAAGGGTAACAAACCGCCATGAACTGTTATCCGTACACTGTGATTAATTTTAGAATGATTTGACTATGTTTATGTAACAGCGTCTCGTCTTTTAAAAGCACAGAATATCAACTGCCTTGCACTTGGGTTTGTTGCGTTTCACTGTTGAATATGGAGAACAGCCACTTATGGACAACAGACGCTCCTATTTTTTGATGTGCGAGAATATATAGCCATAAAGCTTTTTCGATTCTTTTTCATATATTTAGATATTTATTTGAATAGATCTTTTAATTTGCACTATGATGGAACCGCCACCTTGCTCGAAAAAGAGCTTGTCTCTTTCGTTACCGGTTCCCCGCGAGGGACAGGCGACCCTTAAACCTCCGCAGCATCTGTGGAGACAACCGCGGACCCCCATCAAAATCAAGCACCGCGGCTACTCGGACACTGACCGGCATCACCACCGACAGATCGAGCGCTCCAATGCGATGGACACGAGTGACCGGCCGGGGCTTAAGAAGTCCCGCATGTCCTGGCCCTCGTCCTTCCACGGAACAACTAGTACATCCATAGGAAACTGTGCAGGAAATAAACGGTAAGAATAGACAATGCCAATCTGAGCAATTTAAGCGTTATGCCGAAGGATGAAAGTCTTCAAGCCGCTTTATTTAAATCGGGGGTTAATGTCAAGAGTTTTGCTTTGGGAGGCGCGATGCGTGGGCTCGCGATGATGCGTTATGCGTAACGGTCCGTAATTTTTCCAGAGAACCGTAACATGGTCGAAACATGATCTACTAAACTTACCCAAACCTGGCACGATGCATTCACCTGATCATGGCATATGTGCTTTTGAACTGATTTAGATAAGGCAGAAACTAAGAAAATACAGTGGTATCAAAGGTCTATCTGATTTCTCCATGCGCAAACACGAGATAACTTTTATGACCTGCAGTTGTGAATGAACACCATGTTCACCGTGTCACTGACAGAGAGGGAGATTTCAGGAGCCACTGAATGAGCTGGAGAGGAAGACGGGACTGTGGTCACCTGGGCTGAAAGCTGCAGGTTTCAGATCACAGCGTGTGTGTTTTGGGTCAAGGCGTAGTGTGTGCCCACCAACACACACACACACACACACACACACACGCACGCACGCACGCACGCACGCACGCACGCACACACACACACACACACACCCACACACACAGAGACACCTGTTCAGTCACTTCAAAAACAATGACATGTCCAACATTAAATCCACTCTTTTACAAATTTGTCCTGTAAGTAGTTACAGTTTTGTTCCAGTTAAATTACACATGGCGTTTTTTTTAAAGCTACATTTAGGCAATATGTAGGGGTTCCTGTTGATTGGTTGAGTCTGATGGTCTCCCTCCCGGCCTGTGTGAGCAGGTCCTGGAGTTTCTTCTGTGAATCATTAAATGGGGGTCTCAGTTCCACACCCACATGTCACGGCTGCCTCCTCTTCCACGGCGTCTGCACAGGCTGCCACAGACCTGCGTTTGCTGAATGTGTATACACACACTGCTGATTCCCCCCAAGATGAGTGTGACCACTGCTGCCCAGACCACCGTCCTCCAGGCACCACAGCTGGAGATCCACGCATGTGGCCCCGTGGCAGCAGGCCGGTCTGGGGGGGCAGTACAGTTATAAAGCCATGACGTGAGAGCCCGGAGGGGATGGAGGGAAGGGGAGGGAGGGAGAGAGGGAGGGAGAGAGAGAGAGGTAGACAGGGAGGGAGGGAGAGCCTGAGGCCGGGCTCCAAACGGCACGTTCGGCAGGCTGCCGGGAGCAATGCCAGTGCATGCTGGGAGAAGGGTTCCTGACCCGGGACTCCAGACCTCAGGACTCGCTGGGATGAGTGCACCCGTGGTGTCTCAGTCTGACCTGCTGTGGGCGGGAGAACACTGAGAGAGGAGATGGAGAGAGAGAGAGAGAGAGACTGTGTGTGTGTGTGTGAGAGAGAGAGAGAGAGAGAGAGAGAGAGAGAGAGACTGTGTGTGTGTGTGTGTGTGTGTGTGTGAGAGAGAGAGAGAGAGAGAGAGAGAGAGAGAGAGAGACTGTGTGTGTGTGTGTGTGTGTGTGTGTGTGAGAGAGAGAGAGAGAGAGAGAGAGAGAGAGAGAGAGAGAGAGACTGTGTGTGTGTGTGTGTGTGTGTGTGAGAGAGAGAGAGAGAGAGAGAGAGAAAGACACCACAAGAAGCAGAATGTTATGTCAGAGGCTTCCCATTACTGTGTGTGTGGGTGTGTGTGAGATACAGTGCATGGTGTCACTGTATTTTGTCTTTGTATATGCATGTGCTGACTGAGTGTGTGTAAGCTCACATGCTTATTTTCAAAGTGCATTTATCATTACAAGTGTGTGTGTGTATGTATAGAAATGTGATTGTGTGTGTTTGTGTATGAGTGTCTGACTGCATATATGTGCATGAGTATTTTTGTGCATGTAAGTGTGTGGGTGTATAGACCTAGCAGTGTGTGTGAGTGTGTATGTGTGTTTATATAAGTGTGTGGGCGTATAGGTTTATGAGTGAGAGAGTATGTGTGTATATGTGTATGAGAGATAAAGAGAGAGTGTGTGTGTGGTGGGGAATTTAGGTGTATGAATGAGAGTGTGTGTTTAACTGTGTGGGTGTGTAACTGTGTGTGTGTGTGACACAGCACAGGATCTGGAGACTGATGAGTGTAGTCTCTTCTTCAATCATGTCCAGCAAACGGAGGCCGAGGAACATGTATTGTACCTGTGAAGTTTTTATTTTCACTCTCTCCGTTTATTAAGGCGATATCTCCCCTCGCGCTGGCAGCCAAATCACACGCGCTTGAAGCCGTAAGCTCAGGCTGCTGCTGGAGTTGACACAACACAGTTTACAGTCTGCGAAAGCCCAGAGCAACAGAGCCCAGAGCCACGGAGCCCAGAGCCACGGAGCCCAGAGCCACGGAGCCGGGAGTCACGGAGCCACGGAGCATCTGCTCGGAGTCTCCAGGTGCCCTCCGCCTGCCCTCCTCCCACCCTCCGCCCATCCCGCTGTGGGTCACGTCTCCTCCCGCACATCTGCTCAGCCTGATGCTGCCTCTGGGGCTTCCACTCTGGCCACACAGACATCACACAGACACAGACAAGCAGCACAGCCTCCACCTTTTCCAAGAAGATGGAATGAATGTAGAACCTAACAGAGCAGTAACTAACAGAGCAGTACATAACAGAGCAGTACCTAACAGCAGTACCTAACAGAGCAGTACATAACAGAGCAGTACCAAACAGAGCAGTACATAACAGAGCAGTACATAACAGAGCAGTACCAAACAGAGCAGTACCTAACAGAGCAGTACATAACAGAGCAGTCCCAAACAGAGCAGTGAGCTAAGGCGCTTTTCCAATGTAATTATAGGTTTTGCGTTTTTTCAAAAGATTTTTAAGATCAATCTAGACTTGTGTAGAGAAGAAGGTGATGAGTCATCTAGGGAGTAAAGGCTCAGGGGTGTTTCTGGTCATGGTGCAATCAGGAGGACTGATGGGAACGGATCTCCACCAATCACAGAAGCAATCGCCCTGCCGAGGCCTTTGTGGCAGTCTGCTGAGCACATGGTTCTCCCCAGCTGGGTGATGTGCGGGAGGCGGCCGAGATCCTGACAACACTGCCAGATATGTGGGTCTGGCTAGAGCAGCGTGCTGCTGCAGGCAATGTACGGG
Organism: Brachyhypopomus gauderio; assembly: GCF_052324685.1. Taxonomy (NCBI): domain Eukaryota; kingdom Metazoa; phylum Chordata; class Actinopteri; order Gymnotiformes; family Hypopomidae; genus Brachyhypopomus; species Brachyhypopomus gauderio. The sequence continues at coordinate 388,989 of NW_027506953.1, forward strand.
CACGTTACGCACAAACGATGGTCTCAATTAAACACTGTGGCTCCAAAATATTTGGTAAACAAACTTTTCTCTCTGTTCTTACTGTTTTTGTCAGACATTTTTGTTTCTCAGAGAGCTGTTTCTGGAAATTCCATTTAAGATTCAACTGAAACTAGTGAAAGTCATCGCGGAGTTCATCCCAGTGTTAGGATTATTTTGTTCAAATCCCAGCTGTGCCATGTGGTGCCATATGGTGTCCTGGTGTGCCAAGAATGCAACCAGTTGGGTTTTTATTGAGAGAACTAAGCAACACACACACACACACACACACACACACACACACACACACACACACACACACACACACACACATAGTTGTGTGGTCAATGGTTAGGAGTGATGATGATGATGATGATGATGATGAAGGGAGATAGAATGGTAAGGATGATGGTGATGATGATGAAGGGACATTGGATGGTAAGGAGACCAAAGCCTTATGGTTTGGTGGCTAAAAGGAGACTCGCTATACTGTAAATTTGTCATGACAAATCACAAATGTTGAAAAACAAGGATTTTAAAAGTCTACTCAACAGTCAGTAAATAGTTATTCTTCCTGTTTGTCTCCTGTTGTCTGTGATTACAGTTTTGTCTTATCAACCAGTGACACTGAGTTCAGACTGCCACTGGGTGTATACCATGACTGTGTTCAGACTGCCACTGTGTGTATACCATGACTCTGTTCAGACTGCCACTGTGTGTATGCCATGACTGTGTTCAGACTGCCACTGTGTGTATGCCATGACTGTGTTCAGACTGCCACTGTGTGTATGCCATGACTCTGTTCAGACTGCCACTGGGTGTATACCATGACTGTGTTCAGACTGCCACTGGGTGTATACCATGACTGTGTTCAGACTGCCACTGTGTGTATGCCATGACTGTGTTCAGACTGCCACTGTGTGTATGCCATGACTGTGTTCAGACTGCCACTGGGTGTATACCATGACTGTGTTCAGACTGCCACTGTGTGTATGCCATGACTCTGTTCAGACTGCCACTGGGTGTATACCATGACTGTGTTCAGACTGCCACTGGGTGTATACCATGACTGTGTTCAGACTGCCACTGTGTGTATGCCATGACTGTGTTCAGACTGCCACTGTGTGTATGCCATGACTGTGTTCAGACTGCCACTGTGTGTATGCCATGACTGTGTTCAGACTGCCACTGTGTGTATGCCATGACTCTGTTCAGACTGCCACTGGGTGTATACCATGACTGTGTTCAGACTGCCACTGGGTGTATACCATGACTGTGTTCAGACTGCCACTGGGTGTATACCATGACTGTGTTCAGACTGCCACTGGGTGTATACCATGACTGTGTTCAGACTGCCACTGGGTGTATACCATGACTGTGTTCAGACTGCCACTGTGTGTATGCCATGACTCTGTTCAGACTGCCACTGGGTGTATACCATGACTGTGTTCAGACTGCCACTGGGTGTATACCATGACTGTGTTCAGACTGCCACTGTGTGTATGCCATGACTCTGTTCAGACTGCCACTGGGTGTATACCATGACTGTGTTCAGACTGCCACTGGGTGTATGCCATGACTGTGTTCAGACTGCCACTGGGTGTATACCATGACTGTGTTCAGACTGCCACTGGGTGTATACCATGACTGTGTTCAGACTGCCACTGGGTGTATACCATGACTGTGTTCAGACTGCCACTGGGTGTATACCATGACTGTGTTCAGACTGCCACTGTGTGTATGCCATGACTGTGTTCAGACTGCCACTGGGTGTATACCATGACTGTGTTCAGACTGCCACTGGGTGTATACCATGACTGTGTTCAGACTGCCACTGTGTGTATGCCATGACTCTGTTCAGACTGCCACTGGGTGTATACCATGACTGTGTTCAGACTGCCACTGGGTGTATACCATGACTGTGTTCAGACTGCCACTGTGTGTATGCCATGACTGTGTTCAGACTGCCACTGTGTGTATGCCATGACTGTGTTCAGACTGCCACTGTGTGTATGCCATGACTGTGTTCAGACTGCCACTGTGTGTATGCCATGACTCTGTTCAGACTGCCACTGGGTGTATACCATGACTGTGTTCAGACTGCCACTGGGTGTATACCATGACTGTGTTCAGACTGCCACTGTGTGTATGCCATGACTGTGTTCAGACTGCCACTGTGTGTATACCATGACTGTGTTCAGACTGCCACTGGGTGTATACTATGACTCTGTTCAGACTGCCTGTAATGCCAGATTGTCTGTATGTGCTTTTCACCCAGTAAAACATAACAATGTGCACTTTGAGTTAAATTCCAGGTTTTAAGGTTTGTTTGCCATATATGAGCCACGAGAACTTAAGCACAGTTTGAGCACAATGAGAACTTAAGAGACCGTTCAGCCAGTCAGCTGGCACATCATAAACCACTATCAGCAGAATACAGAGACCATGCAGCCTATTGTAGCCAGACACATTCATTATTAGGGGAGCTAATATCCAGGCAAGATCCCAGCAGTACACATTACAGTGTGTATGACACTTCATGGCCATTTGCAGACAGTGTACAATGTATTAGGCGATACGTGTGGATGACATAAGCAACAGCTGTAGAGAGCAGAACACTGGACAATAAAACATACACAGAGGCAGTTTCAGCGCTGAAAAAGCCATTACACAGTCGTCTCAGTAGCTGTGGGAAGGAGGATGTTAGTAATTATATTATTAATGGCAGCTTGGAAATCAAACGTGTGACAGTTAGAACCTGATACTCCACACAAGATGAGAACTGAAGACGGCTCACGACTTCAGCTGGTTAATAACGTGTGTGGGCAAAGATCTACGCAGTATGTTATAGGGGATTTGTTACATTCTGTGTAGCTGTGGAGAGGCTGGATCACCAGTGTGTGACTGGGTCAGTAGTAACAGAAGGTCTACCCCCTTTTGGGAAGGTTCAAGCTGTTATTTGCTCATGGTTGGCCAACCATTTAAGAACATGGTTGGCCAACCATTTAAGCTTCAGTCTGCCCTACATCATCCTGCACTCCATCACTAACACATCCATGGACACTGGATACAAAACTATTGAGCACCAAGAAAGAGTCTGAATGATGACCTTTTTCATTTCTCGGTTTCTGTTTTATTAGTTGAAAGGAGGTACCAGCCACTGGGTGTTAGTAGACATAGCGGGTATTGTAAGAGAAAGTGTCTGGACAGGATCTAATTCAGGTTATTCAGGTTCTTGGCCAAGCATTGTTGGTTCTGCAGGTGTCCGGAAGACCGAGGTATTTCATATGTGTAAGAGTGTATTTGTACTGTCTATGTGCAGAGGACCAGGACTCACCAGATTATTGTATTTGCAAATCAAGATAAATACATAAGTAAGATGAAATATTAAAGACTGTGACACAATGATAAACATAATGAACCCAGATGACCCAAGTCTTGAGTATACCAAGTATGAGTATGTTAGTGTATGATCATCTTTATGAGTATATGTTAGTATGTGATATTCAAGGAATTCTCTTCAGTAAAATCAGGAGTGTCCTTGGAACACCACACATGTTCATCTGTCAGAGGTCTCCGTTTCCTCTAATGACTGACTTTAATGTGATCTTAGATGATCTTTGTGCTTCTTGGAACACACTCAATAGAGAGGTGGGGCAGTTTATGACGGACCAGTGGGGTTGATTACAGGGCCCACAAGTATCCCCACCCCCTGGCAAGTGCGTTGGAGGTGTGCTGGAAGTGTGATCTGGAAGTGTGATCTGGAAGTTCTCTGGAATGCACTCTGGAAGTTCTGGAAACACTGTTTGGCCCTTTACATTCTTTCACTGAAAGTACATTTGTCAGTCTGTCCACATTATGCAGCTACCTTTACGCATGTGTGTGTGTGTGTGTGTGTGTGTGTGTGTGTGTGTGTGTGTGAGAGAGAGAGAGACAGACAAAGTGTATGTTTGAAAGAGGTAATTATTCACGTCCACTGCTCCTGTGCAATCTGGGAAGTGACCACTGAAGAAAGACCAATGCTGAAAGGAAGAACCGCTCAGCCTGCAGTTCTGTTGCTATGGTTACTTGTTTTGTGGATGTGTAAAATAGATACATTTGCCCAAAAAGGCAAAAGGATGTGTTATACCCTGAAGTGTCGTGTGTTGTCGTGGCATGGTGAAGCAAATGCTTTTTATTTGCTGTTCAGAATGAAGCACATTCACATTCTTGATAAGCCCTGAGCCTCAGAAAACCCAAAGGTGATAACTCACAGATTTTATAGCACTGTTTTTGGCTGGTGTTTTTGGTGCTGTTTGGCTGGTGCTTTAAGTACTGGTGCTGACTTTGCCTGGTGTTTTATGGTCCTGTCTTTGCCTGGTGTTTTATGGTCCTGTCTCTTTTTGGTGTTTTATGGTCCTGTCTTTGCCTGGTGTTTTATGGTCCTGTCTCTTTTTGGTGTTTTATGGTCCTGTTTTTGCCTGGTGTTTTATGGTCCTGTTTTTGCCTGGTGTTTTATGGTCCTGTTTTTGCCTGGTGTTTTATGGTCCTGTCTTTACTTGGCACTCTCCTTCCACTGCCTACTCAAATTCCTTCTTTCTTTCTTGGCTTCTTTATATTATTTCTCTCTCTCTCTCTCTCTCTCTCTCTCTCTCTCTCTCTCTCTCTCTCTCACACACACACACACACACACACACACACACACACACACACACACACACACACACACACACACACTAGTTGTGCTGTCTATAGATAAACTCAGTAGTGCTCTTTTGGTGGTCTATTGGCTGACTGCCAAAGCTTGTTAAGCACTTAATTAGACACACCTGCGATTCATCAGATCACAAGGAGCATTGTGTTATTCACATTTTGTTCAAACTGAAAAAAACAACAACATAGAGTCCACAGACAATAGCCCAACACTCACATACTTGCCGTATTTGCCTTGTTGCCTGTGAAATTCAGTCACCATGCTGTGACCTCAGATGCTCCTTTAGAGCTCTGTTACTGAAGAAGTGTATAGAGCTTTGTCCCTGAGTATTGTAGAACTCTGTTCCTGGAGTCTCTTCCAGAACTCTGTTCCTGAAGACTCTTCCAGAACTCTGTTCCTGGAGTATTTTCTAGAACTGTTCCTGGAGACTCTTCTAGAACTCTGTTCCTGGAGACTCTTCTAGAACTCCGTTCCTGGAGACTCTTCTAGAACTCCGTTCCTGGAGACTCTTCTAGAACTCCGTTCCTGGAGACTCTTCTAGAACTCTGTTCCTGAAGTCTCTTCTAGAACTCTGTTCATGGGTAAGACTCTTCTAGAATGCTGGACTTTGCACTTCTCCAACCTTCTCCCATACACTCTTCCCCTGCATGCTCCCTCAGTCCTCACAAACCAATCTGATGCAAGATACCAGTTCAGGTGCTTTTTCCTGCTTCTTGTCAAGGACACTGCTGTCATGTTCTTCTCATGTTATTGTGCTTGAAGTGAGAATCCTTGCCCACTCGATCACCCACATGTCATTCACCTTATCTGGATCCATGGACGTAATTTGGAGGGGGGACATGTCCCCTGCACTTTTTCAAAAGCCGGTTTTGGTAAACCCCGCGCCCCAGTTCTCAAGCCATTTGTGCCCCCCCACCTATGAAATCAAAATTCTGTCCATGTCTGGATCCCTCCTCACTCGATCACCCACATGTTATTCTCCTTGTCTGGATCCCTCCTCACTCGATCACCCACATGTTATTCTCCTTGTCTGGATCCCTCCTCACTCGATCACCCACATGTTATTCTCCTTGTCTGGATCCCTCCTCATTCGATCACCCACATGTTATTCTCCATGTCTGGATCCCTCCTCACTCGATCACCCACATGTTATTCTCCTTGTCTGGATCCCTCCTCACTCGATCACCCACATGTTATTCTCCTTGTCTGGATCCCTCCTCACTCGATCACCCACATGTTATTCTCCTTGTCTGGATCCCTCCTCACTCGATCACCCACATGTTATTCTCCTTGTCTGGATCCCTCCTCACTCGATCACCCACATGTTATTCTCCTTGTCTGGATCCCACCTCACTCGATCACCCACATGTTATTCTCCTTGTCTGGATCCCTCCTCACTCGATCACCCACATGTTATTCTCCTTGTCTGGATCCCTCCTCACTCGATCACCCACATGTTATTCTCCTTGTCTGGATCCCTCCTCACTCGATCACCCACATGTTATTCTCCTTGTCTGGATCCCTCCTCACTCGATCACCCACATGTTATTCTCCTTGTCTGGATCCCTCCTCACTTGAGTACCCACGTGTCACTCACATGTCGAGATCCGAGGTCGCCTGTTCCTCCGCCGAGTCTCTTTCTGACACTTTTCAGCTCCTTGTTGTCTAATTACAGCCCCTGTGTGATTCTTTGTCCTCGATAATTACCGACTTCAATCTCCACTGTTTTTTTTTCCTTTGGTGCCCTGTTCTCCTTCTTCATGCATGATTTCCCTCTCACTATTTCTCTCTCTGTCTCTCTCCCTGTCTCCCTCTCCCTCTTTCCCTCACACTCCTTTTGTGTCCCTGTCATGTCCTCCTGCTCAGGTCTCCAGTGCCTCTCTGATTCAGACTGATATTAGCGCCAAGTTAATAACGCTGCAGGCATATCTTCAAATCTATGGTATTTTTCTCTTTCTTCCCACTGTCTGGTTGGGGATCTCACCCACTCTCCCACATCTGTTCTGCTTCATTTCCCCAATGGCTAAATGAACTGCCCGCCATTAGACGTCTGCTCATTCCTCCGTGGGTAATGGTACTGCCACGATTCACACTGTCTTCTCTACGCCTGGTCATCCATCAAGCCCCAACAGCACTCGGGCTCCAGCTGAGCAGGCAGCCGGGCCCGCGGGTCTGGACACGGCAGACGTGCCTCCTCAGCACTAGATGGGAAGGATGGGCTTAGTTGGGCTTTGTTTAAGCTTCACAGCTATCTGAAATCTATACATCCATTTACAAGTCAGAGACCTGCAATCAGTGAATCAAGAAATTCTAGACCTCTTTATGAGCAGTTCCTGAACAGTGTGCTGGTGAAAGCATCTGTGGGGTTTTGCCCATATTCCAGCTTTGGTATAAGAGGGCAGGGCTTCCCATTGGGTTGGCCACTAGCTGCACTTGGGCAGGCCCACGGGGGCTGCCACTGGCTGCACTGAGGAAGGGGGAGAAGTTGGGCAATAGTAGTCGCTCGCATTACTGGCAGTCAGATGCCCAAAGAGCAAATATTGCAAGTCCAGATATTAGTAATCTGCTCGCAGTAAACGCTGAGACCCTCCAAAGGGCTGTGTGACTCTAAAAGACCTGAAGCTCACGCACTCTGGAGGAGGCCGAGCAGCGTGTGCTCTTCATCCTTCCTGTTACTGTTCTGCTGGAAGACTTTTCTGAATTACTTTGATCAAAACTGGACGTCGAACAGTCTGTAAGTAATTTGCAAATGTAGAGATTTGTTTTTTTGTATTGACCTCCATGACATCTTCCAGTTCCTGTGTGTGACAGATATGAGGTGTGAGTCTGGTCAGACCGTCAGATGGTCAGAGCTATGACCTCACATGAAGTCCACACCACTACCAGCCGTGTAGAAGGCGTGGTGAACAAGCCTTCTACAAAGCTGATAAATCTCAGCCACACAGTTTGAATATACATTATTTAAAGCAGGAACTGTACCCAGTAAACAAGTTCTTCTTAAACAGTCCTGGGTAACTCATGGTGAGCTGAAGCATTATCCTGCAGGAATATAGGTTTTCATCTGGTTCATCCTGTTTTGTACTGCAGGTGTGTTCCATTGCTTTGCCATAACTGACTCTGATTATTAGGTAACAATCAGAACAAGGTCAGGCCAGCCAGACCAGTGAAGGCCTGAACGTGAACGTTTGTGATTCTACCGCATGCCATAGGGGACCTGAATGAGCAGTGAGGAGACCCACAGAGTGTGTGTGTGTGTGTGTGTGTGTATGTGTGTGTGTGTGTGTGTGTGTGTGTGTGTGTGTGTGTGTGTGTGTGAATTAGTGGTGGGGAGGTGTGAGGAGTCTTTGTTGTGTATGTGTGTGTGTGTGTGTGTGTGTGTGTGTGTGTGTGTGTGTGTGTGTGTGTGTATGTGTGTGTGATTGAGGTGTGAGGAGTCTCCCCCAGCTGGAGTCTATCTGCCTAGTTACTCACCTTTTTCACCCACAATTCCATTCTCACATTCAGATAATAAACAGTGTAGTGGGAGACATCAGGGGACTGGTGCCCTGTGTGTGTATGTGTGTGTGTGTGTGTGTGTGTGTGTGTGTGCATGTGTTATATATACATATATATGTATTTATATATATATATATATACACACACATACATACAAGGAGTTTTATTGTGGTGCACAGATTCACACAAATACGCACACACAGTGCAGCACTATACACACTGTTGTCGTACTCCCAGCCACATTGCTGAGGTGGGTGTGGGCGTGGCTGAAGTGACCAGCCTCTGTCAGCACCAGGCCAGCCGGCTGAGCACACACACCTGGGACAAGATTCCAGCTGATGCATGCAGACGGGCGAGAACACAGCATACGGGCAAGAGCCCTGAGCACTCGTGCGACGGCACTGCGCACGCCGCCACACTTCCGGCTGTCCTGCCTGGAGTGCAGTGGCCTCCTGGGAGTCGTAGTTCCCGGCTGGCAGAGCCCCAAAACTCCAGCCTACAGCATGATTACAAGAAATTGGGGACAGATGGCTGCATGTCTGCAGTATCAGCAGAATACAGTGTGGCTGCCATAGCAAGTTTTCATCCATTAGAGAACTGCAGATATTTACTCTATGGCTGCGTGGAGCTTAATGACTCAGTTTGGCAGCATACATTACGATTGTGATCGTGTAGCATACATAACGATGGTGATTGTGCAGCATACATAACGATTGTGATCGTGTAGCATACATAACGATGGTGATTGTGCAGCATACATTACGATTGTGATCGTGTAGCATACATAACGATGGTGATTGTGCAGCATACATAACGATTGTGATCGTGTGGCATACATTACGATTGTGATCGTGTAGCATACATAACGATGGTGATCGTGAAGCATACATTACGATTGTGATCGTGTAGCATAACGATGGTGATTGTGCAGCATACATTACGATTGTGATCGTGTAGCATACATTACGATTGTGATCGTGTAGCATACATAACGATGGTGATTGTGCAGCATACATAACGATGGTGATCGTGTAGCATACATTACGATTGTGATCGTGTAGCATACATAACGATGGTGATTGTGCAGCATACATAACGATTGTGATCCTGCAGCATACATAACGATGGTGATTGTGCAGCATACATTACAATTGTGATCGTGCAGCATACATTACAATAGTGATTGTGCAGGTGAGCATAAATGGCCTTGTGAAACTGGTCTCAGGAGTTTGAAAGGTCTGATTAATGCTTGACATAAAAATTGATGGTTCTAGTTGAATGTTTTCATGGTGAGAAATTGGTTTAATGTGTGTGAGAGAGAGAGAGTGTGTGTGTGTGTGTGTGTGTGTGTGTGTGTGTGTGTGTATATATATATATATATAGAGAGAGAGAGAGAGAGAGAGAGAGAGGTGCCAGTGACCTGGCTTTACTAATGTAGACTGTTGGTGTGTTAGTGACATTATTTCACCCTGTAGACGCTGGGGACACCCAGGAATACGAGTATGGTGGCTGTTATACTGTTACATATTACTACATGAAACCCACTAAACTCAGTCATCCATGCTAAGCCTGCATGGGTCTCTCGTTTAGACAAAGGAGCTTCTGCTGTGATGTTATATGTGGCTGATGTGCTACTGAAGGGAGAACTGCATCATGGGAAGAGCAAAGCTTCGTGGAAGTAGAAAAGTGTTGTTCTTATCTATGTGAGAGGTGGGGGGATTAGATGGAATCTGAGGGGTTGGTGTAGGTTGTGGAGGTATTTGGGTTAGGATGTACCAGCGGCCCGGACGCAGAGTGTCAGGGTGTCAGTGTGTCAGTGGTGTCATGGTGCTGGTGTGTCAGGGTGTCATTGTGTCAGTGGTGTCAGGGTGTCTGTGTCAGTGGTCTCAGGATGGCGTTGTGTCAGTGGTGTCAGGGTGGCGGTGTGTCAGTGGTGTCAGGATGCTGGTGTGTCAGTGGTGTCAGGGTGCCGGTGTGTCAGTGGTGTCAGGGTGTCGATGTGTCAGTGGTTTCATGGTGACACTGTGTCTGTGGTGTCAGTGTGTCAGGGTGGTGTTGTGTCAGTGGTGTCAGGATACCGGTGTGTCAGCGGTGTCAGGGTGTCGGTGTGTCAGTGGTGTCATGGTGCCGGTGTGTCTGTGGTGTCAGGGTGTCGGTGTGTCTGTGGTGTCATGGTGCTGGTGTGTCAGTGGTTTCATGGTGCCAGTGTGTCAGTGGTGTCAGGGTGCCGGTGTGTCTGTGGTGTCAGGGTGTCAGTGTGTCTGTGGTGCCAGGGTGTCAGTGTGTCAGTGGTGTCATGGTGCCGGTGTGTCTGTGGTGCCAGGGTGTCGGTGTGTCAGTGGTGTCATGGTGTCGGTGTGTCAGTGGTGTCATGGTGCCGGTGTGTCAGTGGTACCAGGGTTGCGTTGTGTCAGTGGTGTCAGGGTGCCGGTGTGTCAGTGGTGTCAGGGTGTCGGTGTGTCAGTGGTGTCAGGATGCTGGTGTTTCAGTGGTGTCAGGGTGTTGATGTGTCAGTGGTTTCATGGTGTCACTGTGTCTGTGGTGTCAGGGTGTCAGTGTGTCAGTGGTGTCAGGGTGGTGTTGTGTCAGTGGTGTCAGCATACCGGTGTGTCAGCGGTGTCAGGGTGCCGGTGTGTCTGTGGTGTCAGGGTGTCGGTGTGTCTGTGGTGTCATGGTGCTGGTGTGTCAGTGGTGTCATGGTGCCGGTGTGTCAGTGGTGTCAGGGTGCCGGTGTGTCTGTGGTGTCAGGGTGTCGGTGTGTCTGTGGTGCCAGGGTGTCAGTGTGTCAGTGGTGTCATGGTGCCAGTGTGTCTGTAGTGTCAGGGTGTTGGTGTGTCAGTGGTGTCATGGTGCCGGTGTGTCAGTGGTGTCAGGGTGCCGGTGTGTCAGTGGTGTCAGGGTGCTGATGAGGGGCTCAGGAGCCTCTGTACTGCTCACCAACCCAAATTCGTTTCTCATCCTGTTTCCTTCATGTCAGCGTTTGACCCAGCAGGTTCCTCCCTCTTCCTTCCTCTCTTCCCCTTTGATCTTTGTGTGTGCGTGATGGTGTTGTTCATGTAATGAGGCGCTGAAGCTCCTGCCCTGCAGCTGTAGTTATCTTCCTGCACCAGGTGGGCCAATTACTCCTGCACCGACGCACGGGATGTGATATGCAGCGTGGCTGATCAGCCTGTATGCCGGTGCTTGGCAGTGGGGCGCGTGTGCAGTGGGGCACATGTGCAGGCCTGAGCACACCCCCAGCACCCCCACGCTTGCCAGTTACAAGATTAGCCAGTGTGATTGCAGAGAGTAGCTGAAGTAACTGACAGTGTCTGTGGTTAGGTCCTGCGGTCTGTGGTTAGGTCCTGCTGTCAGAGGTTAGGTCCTGCTGACTGTGGTTAGGTCCTGCTGTCTGAAGTTACATCCTGCTGTCTGTGGTTAGGTCCTGCGGTCTGAGGTTATGTCATGCTGTCTGTTGTTAGGTCCTGCAGTCTGTGGTTAGGTCCTGCTGTCTGTTGTCCTGCTGACTCACACTGTCACTCGCACCTCTCTGGTGTCACAGTCCATCGGTGCACATGTACAAGCTCCTCCTGCTTGTATAAACAGAGAGAAGGACTGGCTCTCGCTGGAATAAAGACCTGGGCTTCTTCTCCACGCTCTGCTGCCGGCGAGGGTGACACTCCACGCCTCCCGCAGTCAGAGCAGCGTCTGACATGCTGGGAATTTGATAAGGGCACAGGCATTGCGCGTCTATTAATGTACATCATTTGTCTCTGGGGAACGGCATCTTCTTGCTGCAGGTCTGTAGGTGAAAACCACCCAGCACTGCTGGTCTGTGGTTGTAAACACAGTCTGCTGGTCTGTGGTTGTAAAACCAGTCCTGTTGTCTAGTCTGTGGTTGTAGACACAGAGTAGCTGGTCTGTAATTGTAAACCCAGTTCTGCTGCTCTGAGGTTGTAAACCCAGATGTATGTGGGATGGATGCGTAGCTAATACACCATTAGAGTGATTAGAGTATTTGAGAGGTGCTTTTCCTTTTTTCACCTTTAATCATGAACTTCCAATTCTCATTAGGGAGCAAGCTGTGTCCTCAATGACTATTTGTGTGTGTGTGTGTGTGTGTGTGTGTGTGTGTGTGTGTGTGTGTGTGTGTGTGTGTGTGTGTGTGTGCATGACAGAGGGAGAGAGAGGGAGAGAGAGAGAGACCCTATGTCTTCATGTCTGAGAGGCCCTGGCTGCTTGCGTGTGCCTATGTGCCTATGGACAGAATGGGAGATGCCCAGTGTGTTTGTCTGTGTGGCCATTCTGCTGGTCATCCATGCTAGAACAGCCTGCTGGGAGAGTGTCTCTTATCTCAGAGCCAACAAGGCCCATCAGGGGGTCGGCGAGCTATGTGTGTGTGTGTGTGTGTGAGTGGGGGGGGGGGTTCTCCTGCTGGCCAGAGTACATTAGCCAATCATTTCCTGCCTCTCTTTGTCTTTAGCCGATAGCTGCTATCCCCTCCCATAGATTTCTTGATTTACTCCCAGAGTAGTAACACTTGTCCAGTGTGGTAGGTGCAAGCGGTCTGGGTGGTCAGATACTCCTGCAGACCCACTCTGATGGATGTATGTCTTGCCTGTGTGTCATACTGAGCATGCTAGACACTGTGCTAGACTTTGCCATGTGACCAAGCAGGCTTGTGATTGGCTGGTGCTGTACTTGATGAGGGGAAACATGGTGTTCTCCTCCTGATCTTGTCCGTTTAGTTTTGCTGTGATATCTAAAGGGCAAGTGCACAGTAGGCTAGTTGGATTATAACACACAGGTATTGTTCACCATCCCAGGCCCTGTAAGCTCCCTGAACCTCTGAACACTGGAAGCATATTAGCTTTTCCCTCTCTGTGCTAATAATGGTTGGAAGGCAGCACAGGCTGTGCTGTTGGAGGGAGCTGGTGCTATAGCAGCTAGCTCCCACTGTTAGCCACATTAGCATTTAATGTTAAGGTACTAAGGTTTTAAATCTCTTCTGCTTCTCCATGTTTCCAGGGATTCTGATTTGTTTCTTTTCTGTTGTAGCTTTCTCCTCACCTGTCTGTCTCAGCTTTTCGTCTCCTTCTTGTCACACAGCCTGTTCTCTCAGCCCTGTTCCTCGTCCTCACACACGGGCATTCTGCTCTCCTCACAGGCACTTCCTGTTCAAAGCTGCTTTTTTTCGGGCTGGAGACCATGTAGCAGCGCTGGGCTGAACAGAAATGTTTTTTTTTTTTTCCCACCTAACACTACACACAGCCAGGACTACACAGCCCACCTAACACTACACACAGTCAGGACTGCTCAAAAGCTGCATAATCGCCACCATGTGAGTCCTGCCTGAGCCCGGTTGGCCGCGGGCTAACGCCCAGGCACTCCTGGTACTGCTCAGCACCGCTCGGTTCCACCTCCCTAGTATTGGTCCTCTTCTACTGGGAGTCTTTTCCCATAATGCAAACGAGATCCCTCAGAGACAACTACACATTTCCAGTTTGTCTGAGACTTGTCTTTACTGGCACTCTGAGAAAATCAGCAAATATGTCTTTGCATTCTAGAAGATACAAAGTTAAATGCAGTGGAATGTTGGAGTTTAGGAATGTCGGTGATTTTGCATGTTGTTGCCCCGTTGTTGGTTTAAAAACAAGCGTCAGTGTTACTCTAGTGGACACAAACCCTTTTCACTACACTCACGGTGGCTAACATTGGGACTGTCCAGTATGGGCAGATGTCAAGTCTATCAGTGCAGACAGTGTCCTTCCCCAGGGGACATGCCATGTGCTCTTCACTGCCAAGGAAGAGGACCTCATTCCTCCCACTGAGAATGTTCTAGCGTACCTGCCCGTACAGGAGGCTGTGTCTCTTAACGTGTTCTGACACTCCCCCTGAGCTTTTGCTTTGTTTCACGCTGCCTTTCTTACTCAGCTCTTAGTCGGCCTCTGAGTGCAGCACTGCAGGTTTGGGGGGGGGGGGAGTCAGGAGGGCAGATCCAGGGGGGCAGCTTCAATGAGGCAGATTCAGGGGTGCATCTTCAGGTGGGCAGCTTCAGTGAGGCAGTTTCAGGGGGGCATCTTCAGGGGGGCATCTTCAGAGGGGCAGTTTCAGGGGGGCAGCTTCAGGGGGGCATCTTCAGAGGGGCAGTTTCAGGGGGGCAGCTTCAGTGAGGCAGTTTCGGGGGGCATCTTCAGGAAGGCAGCTTCAGTGAGGCAGTTTCAGGGGGGCATCTTCAGTGGGGCATCTTCAGTGGGGCATCTTCAGGGGGGCAGTTTCAGGGGGGCCGCATCCAGTCTCATCGGACAGCTTCGCCTTGAACGATCTTGTCATGCTGTGTTCTCTTCTAGCTATCTGCTCTTCGTAAATGTCACCTGAATTATAATATGAATCAGTATTAATGTGGTGCACAGTTGAGTTATCTTAAAAGGCCATCCATCAGCTCGGAGGAGGGTATGTATGGAGGAGGGAGGAGGGTGGAAGGTGTGTATGGAGGAGGGAGGAGGGTGTGTATGGAGGAGGGTGGAGGTATGTATGGAGGAGGGTGGAGGTATGTACCGTGGAAGGATGAGGGTGTGTATGGAGGAGGGAGGAGGTATGTATGGAGGAGGGTGGAGGTATGTATGGAGGAGGGTGGATGTATGTAGGGAGGAGGGTATGTATGGAGGAGGGTGGAGGTATGTATGGAGGAGGGTGGATGTATGTAGGGAGGAGGGTATGTATGATAGGAATGATGGATGATCACTTTTATGTAAATGACAAAACAAATGAAATACAAAACAAAAAGCAAGAGACAGAGAGAGACAGACAGAAAGAGAAATGAAAGCACGACAGAAAGAGAGACAGAGACATGAGAGTGAGGGGGGGAGATTAGAAAGACAGAATTGAAAGCATAGACAGTAAGTATGAGAATTCCTTAATCCAGTCTGAATGCAGATACACTTCAGCACAGCCTAGCGACGAAACCCACTGCTTGTGCCAATACTGTTCCATGTTCAAGAAAACTAGAGGTGTAAAAAGCATCTAAATATAAACATCCTCTTCATGTACTTTCAAATTAATTTAAAACAAGCCAGCAAACAGCATGAATATAATCAGATATCCAGCAAATCAGCACATATATTACAAGCAGCGTGAACCATGTAGGACGATATCAAGCCAAATTTACTGGCAGATACAGTGTTATTGTATTATGGTGATGGATGTTATAAGTGTAGAGACAAAAAAAATGATTTGAGGAGACCATCCCAAGACAAGCATGGGGTGGGGTTTGGCATCGCTGAATTCATCAGAGACAAAGAGATACAGACAGACGTGACTAACATCTCTGTATTGTTGAAAATTGTTGAAAATTTTTCGAAAAGGTCACATTTGAAATTTGAAATGCTTTCTCTCTCTCTCTCTCTTTCTGTCACACACATGCACACACACAGACACATGCATTCTTCATATATCTTCTACCAGAGGCATATAGGTAGTAAAAATTTCAGTGTAGTACACAAGGTTTCCAGAGAAACAGAACAGAGGTTTCAAACAGAGGTTCTTCATTTCATCAGCTGATACTACGAAGTAACACCTTAAGGGAATCTGAAATACATACAGCCTTAAAAACAACACCATGAACATGGTGAACCTTCTCTCACTAATGAATATTTTTACCTCCTTTATTACTGAGGATAATTCCTATGCCATTACCTTTCCTTATTAACCCATAGCCATAGTGTATTTAATTGGTGAGTAGGTGCGTACGTAGCTTTTCTGAAGCTGTACTGTGGAAGCCAGTGTGTTCGTATCTGGCTCACCAGACTGTGTTTTGGGTGCAGCTTTCAGGGGATTATGAACAAAACCTACCCCAGTGAAAACAGCAACGACGTTCCTGTTTGAGATGATCTCCATTCTCATCATTTGGATTCATCCTATTGTATTAGCCGACACCCATAATGTGAACACCAAGGAACTTTGGATCTTTAAAATGTGGTAAATTGATTCTGAAGGCTGGTGTATTAGATAAACATCATTAATAAATTGGTCATCATGGGAGAGAAGAACAGATCTGATGGGTGACTGTAGACTATAGTTCTGACATCTCAAAGCAGAGCAACAAAAAGCCTAGAAGAAAAAACCTGATGGTGAAAGATGGGTGAATGGGCAGATGGATATGATCCCTCAGAAAAAAAATTCTGACAGTTTTTCTTCTGTCTGTTCTTGAAAGTTGGATATGACAGAAATGTTGAATTGAAGACTGATTTACATTTTAGACACATACGCACACAAGCAGACACACAGAGTGGGCAGAAAATATCTGAAGACAAGATATTGTTTGGACAGCTATACCAAAAGTATTTGGACTGGTTATGAAGCTCTTTATCAGGTGCATGCACAACATTATCAATCTCAATCACAATTAGTGTCTTAGTTAGCCTACATCACACAATAGAAAACAAATTTCAAGAGTACAAATTCTCAAGAGTATAATGGCACTATTACAGTTTATTGAAATCCTTTCAGCTAACTTATCTGGGTGGATAAAAAAGTCTACTAACGATTACACCGGTCGATATTATTGACATATGTTATCGAAGTTACAACCCGAGCGCTGAGAATCGTTATTTAATCAATGCGTGGTTCATTTAAGAAAGACACGATGACCCTTTAGCCAAGGACAGTCATGAGAGGACAGTGTGTCTTAAATGTTTAATTGATGTCCTTCCCAAAACGGCCATCTTAGAGAATATACTTTTAAACTATCACTGCAAACAAACAACACCAAAAACACAAAACCCAATTCAGACAAAACAGTGACTGTGCGTGGTTAAAAGTCTAACAAGTTGTTAGAAAACGGTAATGTTAGAAAATTGGTAATGAATGTAACGTTATCAGGACTAATGTACTGATACACAGCTGTAGTCAGATCCAGTGCAGGTATAAGACCTTTGTTGATTTGAAATCAGCTTTTTATTCACTCTGTAGTAAAAGCAAAGCTGAAAATGGTTATGTGGTAATTTACAGTTCTATCAATGGACTGTTTATGTAATGGTGTCCTCTGTGTGTAAGGGTGAGAGATGTGTGAGAGATGAACCATTGGCTATAGCGCAACTGAAAACTGCTGAATATAGAAGGAATTTTGGAATTTGGATTTAATTAAACTGACAAATCAATAAATATATGAATAAATAAATAAATAAATACAGATTATAAATGTGTCATACAATGTATTGATACCCTAGAAAAGCAGAAATGTATGAAAATCAAACAACCAACCATCAAAAAAAAGTTGGACATGGAGAGCAAGAGGAGAACCTGTCTGGCGTCACGGAGGGGAAGAGACCTGTCCAAACAGACCTGTCCAAACAGACCTGTCCAAAGAGACCTGGCCAGATACAGACCAGTCTAGATTAATACATTAGAGACATAAATATTCACTACCACAGTAATAGATTAGTGAAGGATGAGAATTAGAATTTCTACAAAGGTCTTGTCTACTTGGACATGATCAAATATTTAAAAACTACTGAGACGGAAATTCATCTTGGAACTGGAAAAAGAATCACACCGTCCTAGCAGTTTTTCATGGTCTTAAAGAATGAAATCCTAACCTGTAGCTAAGTAATGCATGAATTTCATATTCTGAAAAATCCCCCTGTCCATCATTGTCACCCCCCTGTCCCTCATTACTGGGGACTAATCTGTCCTTCATTACTGGAGACTAATCTGTCCCTCATTACCTGGGACTAATCTGTCCTTCATTACTGGAGACTAATCTGTCCCTCATTACTGGGGGCCCTTTAGTGGAGTGACTGTTTATACATCATACCACCCTATACATCATACCACACTGTTCATCATACTACACTGTACATCATACCACACTATATATAATACCATACTGTACATCATACCACACTGTACATCATACTACACAATATATAATACCATACTGTACATACCACACTGTACATCATACCATACTGTACATCATACCACCCTATACATCATACCACACTGTTCATCATACTACACTGTACATCATACCACACTATATATAATACCATACTGTACATCATACCACACTGTACATCATACCACACTGTTCATCATACTACACTATATATAATACCATACTGTACATCATACAACACTGTACATCATACCATACTGTACATCATACCACACTGTACATCATACTACACTGTACATCATACCATACTGTACATCATACCACACTATATATCATACCATACTGTACATCATACCACACTATATATCATACCATACTGTACATCATACCACACTGTTCATCATACTACACTGTACATCATACCATACTGTACATCATACCACACTATATATCATACCATACTGTACATCATACCACACTATATATCATACCATACTGTTCATCATACCACACTGTTCATCATACCACACTGTACATCATACTACACTGTACATCATACCACGCTATACATCATACCACACTGTACATCATACCACACTATATATCATACCATACTATATATCATACCATACTGTACATCATACCACACTATATATCATACCATACTGTTCATCATACCACACTGTACATCATACTACACTGTACATCATACCATACTGTACATCATACCATACTCAGTGATGGCTAAGTTACCTTGAAAAAGTAATCCGATTACTGATTACTCCTTTTAAAAGTAACGTTACTGATTACTTGATTTTAAAAGTAACTACGTTAGATTACAAGTTACTTTAATAGTTACATTCAGCAGCAAAATGAAAAAAAAAAAACAATTTTTCCAATACTCACTTTATTGGAAGTGCATTTTTAACAGTAACAATGTATTGAAGCAGGTCCGGTAACCGAGGCAAACTGCTTAATCCGGTAACTGCTTAATCCAAAAATCCAGAGGAGGGAAACTTTATTGATAACGCAACCCTGGCGCGCGCAGGCCCCGCCCCCCCAGTGTCACTTAAAGGGCAAGACTCGCCGTGAGGAGTAGTAGTCGCTACAGTATCTCCTGACATTACGTTTGTGTAGCTGCGCGGTATTATTTGTAAATTTATTTGTAAACGTAATACAAGCGAACTGTTCAGTCAGACAGCTTGTGAAACGAAATACCATTACAATTTCAAGCATTTTAAAGTAGGCGACGTTAGTCAAAATTCCAGCACTTTTCAAACGTGGAACACAAAGCAACATTAAAATTCTTCAGGTAAATGTTCCTTCCCCTGTTTTTGAGGAGTGTTTCTTTATACTACCACATGTCGTTACGGGAGGACACTGCAAAAAATGACTTGTAAAACGTGCTCGCGCTTTCACAGGGTCGCGCGGGCAGCGTGCGGAGTCGAGCGCTATGGTCAGACACAAGTAGAACTGAGCCAAGAAGAAAGTACATCATACTACACAGTACATCATACCATACTGTACATCATACCACACTATATATCATACCACACTATATATCATACCATACTGTACATCATACCACACTATATATCATACCACACTATATATTATACCATACTGTACATCATACCACACTGTTCATCATACCACACTGTTCATCATACTACACTGTACGAAGGCTTGTGCTTGGGCATGGACTTGGGGGGTGGAGATATTTAGGTCCATGCCTGAGGGGCGTATCCTTCTTGATCTCTGAGTGATCAT
Organism: Brachyhypopomus gauderio; assembly: GCF_052324685.1. NCBI lineage: Eukaryota > Metazoa > Chordata > Actinopteri > Gymnotiformes > Hypopomidae > Brachyhypopomus > Brachyhypopomus gauderio. Next base: position 408,842 of record NW_027506953.1, read on the forward strand.
AGTGATACTGGAGGAATTTCTGAGGCATACTACACTGTACATCATACCACACTATACATCATACCACACTGTACATCATACCATACTGTACATCATACTACACTATACATCATACAACACTGTTCATCATACTACACTGTACATCATACCACACTGTACATCATACCACACTATACACACCTTTACTCTTGTTTATCTGTTAAGGGTGTAAGCAGAAATCAAGTGGTGAGAGACGTAACAGAGACAGATAAGGAGAGAGATGTAACAGAGAGACAGATATGGACAGAGACCTAACAGAGAGACAGATATGGACAGAGATGTAACAGAGACAGATACTGAGAGAGATGTAACAGTTTTGGACAGAGACGAAACAGAGAGACAGAGAGATGGAGTAATGGAGAGATGTAGGAGAGGGAAAGATATGAACAGACATGGAGGAGTAATGGAGACAAATATGGACACAAACAGATGTAACAGAGACATATCAGAAAGACATAAGGGGGACGTAACGGAGGGAGGTATGGACAAACATGGAGAGACTGTGGTGGAGGGGAAGGCATCATTGTTCCATCGTCTCAGTGAGACAAAGGTACTGCTTGATGACTCACTCACTCTCTCTCTCTCTCTCTCTCTCTCTCTCTCCCCTCCCCCTCTCCTTCTCTCTCTTCCTACCTATCTCTCTCTCTCTCTCACTCCCTCTCTCCCTGATCTCCACCATATCTCTCTTATTCATCTCTGGAGAGAGAGACCTTTCTCTCTCTCTCTCTCTCTCTTGCTTTGTCTCTCTCTTTCTCCATCCCTCTCTCTTTCTCTCCAGTCTGGATTAAAATAACAGTTTCGGCAGCCCCTAGCCTGCAGAGAAGGAGTTACGCGTTCCATCTCAGAGACAGGGTGATGGTCTAAAAATACCCCTCCTCGTGTGGGCTGTGCAGGCAGAGCAGGATGGGGGCTGCCTGGGGTCTGTAATCCACATTACAGACCAGTCTCATACAGTCTATTGTGTTCATCTCTACACACATGTTATGTGTACTAGAGAAGATGCAACTAGACACAGAGACCTTGTCCACAGATCCAGTAAGTCCATGTTCTGGAGCTGCTGGTTCATGGTTCTGATGAAGCACGTTCCTCCTCAAACGATGTCAGTTCTGGCCATGCTTCGATTTTTGCTTCAACAGCAGGTCTGCCCTCTTGATTACAGAACTCCATTAATCAATAGCATCCATGTTTGACTCATTGCAGGGGATAATGAAGTTCGATTGGCGTTATTACAGAGTTGGTTCACTGTCCTTCGGCAGACTGGAGTGGACCTGAACGTTTAACCTTCCAGTCAGGCACAGAGTGCAGCTCACATTGTCACGCTCAGACACACCAGACCGGCTATCGGGCAGTAGATGAAATTAAATGCATGTTCTATCTAAACGTTTCTCCATCTGTGTTTGCCCTTCCTAATCACTTCCTGTGACTATTCATCCGTCTGGTTCACTGCTCTCAGCAGATCTTTAAGAGATGGGGCTGGGTCCAGGTGACCATCTTTTAAAACTAGCAACTTGTTTTGGACATCAGTTGACATAGTCTGTTAAAAGTTATGGGTGCCAAATAGTGGATTTTAACTGTTTCATTTACTTTTAAAGGGCGTTTAATGTCCAGGGAGGAATTAACTTAAAAGGTCGGGGAGAAGCAGAGAAGAGTAAAACTGTGGGAGGTAGGAGAGAGATAGAGAGAGACAAAGAAAGTGAGAGGAGAGAGAGGAAGAGATGAAAGAGAGGAAGAGAGGAGAGACAGAGAGAGGAAGAGATGAGAGGGGAAAAGAGGTGAGAGAGAGGAAGAGAGAAGAGACAGGAAGAGGGGAGAGACAGAGAGGAAGAGAGGAGAGACAGAGAGAGGAAGAGAGGAGAGACAAAGAGAGGAGAGAGAGGAAGAGAGGAGAGAGAGGAAGAGAGGAGAGACAGAGAGGAAGAAAGGAGAGACAGAGAGAGGAAGAAAGGAGAGACAGAGCGAGGAAGAGAAGAGAGGCAAGACAATGAGAGGAGAGAGAGGAAGAGAGGAGAGACAGAGAGAGGAGAGACAAAGAGGAGAACGAGAGAGGAAGAAAGGCATAGATGAAGGAAGAGAAGAGAGGATAGAGAATGAAAGAGAGGAATAGAAGAGTCTTTAGCGCACTGGTGGGTGGTCAGGAACAATTAGTCAGGTTGTGATGAGAGGTGTGAGATGTCCAACGTCTGCAGCCTGGGGGGTGGAGCTGATACTAGACTTGGGTTATAGAGGTTTACTGAGGGGGTATATTGGGGTTATAGAGGTTTACTGAGTGGGTATATTGGGGTTATAGAGGTTTACTGAGGGGCTATATTGGGGTTATAGAGGTTTACTGAGGGGCTACACTGGGGTTATAGAAGTTTACTGAGGGGCTACACTAGGGTTATAGAAGTTTACTGAGGGGCTACACTGGGGTTATAGAGGTTTACTGAGGGGCTACACTGGGGTTAGGCTATAGAGGTTTACTGAGGGGCTATATTGGGGTTATAGAGGTTTACTGAGAGGCTACACTGGGGTTATAGAGATTTACTGAGGGGCTACACTGGGGTTATTAAGATCAGTCCCACCAGGATTTCGCGGGCCTTTTTTGTGATTGTTGCGGGCTAAAAAAATTGTGATGGAAGTTGCGGTGTGTTTTTGCTTTTTTGTGAGTACATTGCAATAGGGAGTAAATGTTGTATGGTTTCCTCTATTTAGTAGTCCATTTTAATTATCTATTTACCTATTTATTCAGGGTTGCCAACTTTTCAAGATCGCTTGGAGTGAGATTTGAACCTGGAGGGGGTGGGGAACGTTAATTGTTGACGGGGGGGCGGGGTTAGCGAACATAAATTGTTACCGGGCGGCCTGTAAAATGGACACAAATTAAGTATTATATCGAGATCGATCGCCAGTGGTTGGCGCCAGAGCGAACTAGTAACTCATAGATATGGATCAGAGATAAATAAACTTTATCTCTGACTTTAAACTTTATCTCTGTTTAAAGTTTAAACTTATAAAATTTATCTCAGACCCTCACCGCTTGCGTGCGCTGCAGTGACTTTGTGGGCTACCGTTGCATTGTGGGGAATGTAGTGTTTGTGCGTGCAAAACATCATCGGGCGGCTGTGGCCTGCGGGCCGGTTCTAATAGAAATTAAATATCATCCAGGGGGCCATAGATAATCAATTCGCGGGTCGGATCTGGCCCGCGGGCCTTGACTTTGACATATGTGCTCTATGTGGTATGAAATAGTTTGGGCAGGAATGATCCCTCTCAAGATTTTGTATGCCCCGCCCCTTGAAACACAGGTGTTGGGACAGAGAATGCACAATGATCCCTCTCACTTTCTTGAAATGATCCCTCGAAGTGCAATAGCTCGGTGGCAGAAATGGACTTTCCGTCTCTTAAAAGACTATGAAAAATCACTTGGAGTGGATGGGCTGGTGCTAGAAATGTTAAACTTGTTAGAAATACATGTATGAACCCATCGTTGTGAAACAATAAAACACTGAAAACAAAAAAAAAACCCCGCTTATCCCCGCTTTCATGTAGTGTACCGGGATACTGCTTTTCCCGATCTTTTTGCCGTTATTTTCGTCGCTCATGCTGCTTTCAGTCTGCTCCTCTTGAACGTATATACGGAAGTAAGGCGGGAGTTTGTCGACGTCACATCAAGATGACATCATTGATTGGTCAAATTTGCGGGAAAGTTGCGGTGATTGGCTGAAGTTGCAACACCGCCCTGAATTCGCGGGGTTTGCTTGAAGTTGCGTTGAAGTTGCAAATCGCAACATCGCGACTTTCTGGAGGATCTGAAAGATTTACTGAGCAGCTACACTGGGGTTATAGAGGTTTACTGAGGGGCTACACTGCGGTTATAGAGGTTCACTGAGGGGCTACACTGGGATTATAGAGGTTTACTGATGGGCTACACTGGGGTTATAGAGGTTTACTGAGGGGCTATATTGAGGTTATAGAGGTTTACTGTGAGGCTACACTGGGTTTTAGAGGTTTACTGAGGGGCTACACTGGGATTATAGAGGTTTACTGAGGGGCTATATTGGGGTTATAGAGGTTTACTGTGGGGCTATATTGGGGTTATAGAGGTTTACTGAGGGGCTACACTGGGTTATAGAGGTTTACTGAGGGGCTACACTGGGATTATAGAGGTTTACTGAGGGGCTACACTGGGGTTATAGAGGTTTACTGAGGGGCTATATTGGGGTTATAGAGGTTTACTGTGAGGCTACACTGGGTTTTAGAGGTTTACTATGAGGCTACACTGGGGTTATAGAGGTTTACTGAGGGGCTACACTGGGATTATAGAGGTTTACTGAGGGGCTATATTGGGGTTATAGAGGTTTACTGTGAGGCTACACTGGGTTTTAGAGGTTTACTGTGAGGCTACACTGGGGTTATAGAGGTTTACTGAGGGGCTACACTGGGATTATAGAGGTTTACTGAGGGGCTATATTGGGGTTATAGAGGTTTACTGAGGGGCTATATTGGGGTTATAGAGGTTCACTGAGGGGCTACACCAGGGGTCGGCAACTGGCGGACCGCGGTCCGTATCCGGACCCGAACGCAGTCCTGTCCGGACCCAATCTCATTCCTGATTAACTGGATACGGACCCAAAAAAACCATATTTATTCATTTTGACGGGAGAATTAATTTTAAACCGGAGTATTTATTTCAGGGCTATTGAAAAAAACACTCCGTCACGAGTGCTACGTTCACCACCCCAGCTCAACAACTTACGTTCGCCACCCCCCGGACCTCAGTTGACAGCTATCTGCCAAAATTGGACCGCGGACAAATTTAGTTGAGTACCCCTGGGCTACACTATGTTATAGAGGTTTACTGAGGGGCTACACTGGGGTTATAGAGGTTTACTGTGGGGCTACACTGAGGTTATAGAGGTTCACTGAGGGGCTACACTAGGTTATAGAGGTTTACTGAGGGGCTACACTGGGGTTATAGAGGTTTACTGTGGGGCTACACTGAGGTTATAGAGGTTCACTGAGGGGCTACACTAGGTTATAGAGGTTTACTGAGGGGCTACACTGGGGTTATAGAGGTTTACTGTGGGGCTACACTAGGTTATAGAGGTTTACTGAGGGGCTACACTGGGGTTATAGAGGTTTACTGTGGGGCTACACTGAGGTTATAGAGGTGTTTTGTGGTTGGGAGCAGGGACTGTGTTGGGGAGGAAGGCCTCAGTCCTCGTGACGTCTTAGGCGCCTTTGTGAAGTTCCAAGTGGCACAGAGTGTGGGCTTTGGCAGGAGCGTGAGTTAGAGCCAGCGGGTGGACTGCTCCCTGCAGGGCGTGAGGTGGGGCTGCCACACGCTCGCCGGCAGGAATTGAACCAGCCATGTTTTCCAGAGCGCGAGGCTGCGTGTTTCCCCAGATTCTCAGAGATCGGGAGCATGGACCACCGAGCCTCTCCTGGCCAGAGGACACACGTCTGGTAATGTGTCCGAATTGTCTGAGAAGCGTGAAGCTCCTCTGTGCACACCCACATGAGGTGGAGACCATTCTCCTTCCCGCTCCACTTGCAGCTGGACCCTGATCCCGGCTCAGCTGCTGTAATCGCCTTCACCTGGACCCGCCTCCCACACCCCCGTCGGGCCAGGAAGCTCTCAGTGCCAGCTCTGACGCACAGGATGCCCAGCTCGGTTTAACTTGGCACCCTTTTGTGTGTTTGTGTGCCAGAGGGGAAGGGGAGGCCCTGCATCTCACCTGGTCAGCAGGAGAGGAGGCAGGATGACAAGTCTGGTGGAAGGAGAGAGAGATGGGAGGAGGGAGAGAGAGAGGGAGGGAGAGAGAGGGGCAGTGGAGGGAGAGACAGAGAGAGAGGGAGAGAGGGTGGTTAAGGGAGAGAGAAGGAGGGAGAGAGGGGATGGTGGAGGGAGAGAGAGGGAGGGAGAGAGGGGGTGGTTGAGGGAGATAGAGAGAGGGAGGTAGAGATGGGGTGGTGGAGGGAGAGAGAGAGGGAGGGAGAGAGGGGGTGGTTGAGGGAGATAGAGAGAGGGAGGTAGAGATGGGGTGGTGGAGGGAGAGGGGAAAAGAGAGCCGAAGAGAGTAGGGGGATAAACAAAGAAGGAAGGAAGAAGGAGGGATATATAGAGGTGAGAGAGAAAGGGAGAGAAAGTGGTGGAGAGAGAAAGAGAAGAGACAGGAGAGAGTGAAGAGAGGACAGAGAGAAGGAGAGGACAGAAAGAGAAGGAGAGAGAGAGAATGAGTAGACAGAGAAAGAAGGAGAGAGTGAGAGAAGGAGAGGAGAGAGAGAGAAGGAGAGAGTGGGAGAAGGAGAGAGAGAGAAGGAGAGAGAGGAGAGAGCTTCCACGCACTCCCCTAAAATATCCAAGTGACTCAGCGGTGAGGCTGATGGGATGTGGCCTTGCTGTAATGCACGGCTGGAGCGACAGTGCTGCTCAGCGAGACTCCTCTGAGCTGCTCTAGATCAGGGGCTGCTCTAGACCATGTGCTGCTAATCGTGCATACTGATGTGACAGCTGTAAAGCAGACAGCTGTTTTTCTGATCTGTCTTTTGAACAAACACCTCCTCCTTCTCCCTAACACCCACACAAACACGCTCTCCTGAACACACTCCCCTAGACCACGCTCTCCTGAACGCACTCCCCTAGACCACGCTCTCCTGACCATGCTCCTGGCCCCCAACTGGTCCTCAGCATGTGCACCACTCAGGCAGGTGCTAAATGTACAGGTGAAGCATGCAGCTCTAAGCACAGAGGTGGGGGCGACCTGATGGTGTCAGTTGGGGGTGGAAGGGCTGATGGTGCACACGTGGAAATGAGCATATGTGCTCGGCACTGGAGGAAACGGAGGCAGGAAATAAGTGTCACTCGCCATTCAACCCGCATACCTGAGTGTGTGTGTGTGTGTGTGTGTGTGTGTGTGTGTGTGTGTAAGGGTATGCATGGACGAGAGGTTTAACACCAACTTGGGAAAGGAGGACCAAGGATGGAGTTTTGTTCAGGGTCCTTTCTCTTTTAAATTAAGAGCGCCCAGCAGTGTACCGGACTCACCTCCTCGTGCTGGAGTGCGCGCGCTGCAGCTCGGACTGGTGTGTCAGCAAAGCCTACGGGACTCGCCCGACAGTTCACTTTTAATGAGGAATCAATCACGGGGGCAGCAAAAAAGCCCCAGCTAGGAAATCCGGTTTAATTAATCCATAAGAACTCAATAACTCCGATTTCGAAGCCTACTATAAACGGTTATTAATGGGACAATCAAAATATTTTATTTTTTCGGTATTAAGTACAAGGGTTGTCTCCGGGCTTCTACAATATAGAGTATAGGGTTACAGCTGCGTCAGGCAGTCGGGTGATGTAGGGCGCACGGGCTACAGTCATGAATACGGCATGAGTAGATGTGACTAACGGAGTGGGCCACGGTGATCTCAGAATAAATAACAGTAATGGTTTGGGCGAATGCGTTTGTATGGTCGAGTAGGAGGAGGGGGGGGGGTACCTTTCAACTAAAACATCCTGTGACTCACTGCAACTTCTCTGAGTAGCGTCCATTTTCCCGCTTCATTAGTCGCGCTCGAGTTTATTTTTAATTAATTTCATACTGTCGGCGCTACACCTCCAAAGGGAGAATAACTCGTGGAATAACCAAGCGCGAATCCTCGCCGTGTCCGTGTAGCCCTGGTCGAGAGAAAATGACCCTTCCGAGAGGACTCACGCCAGCGCCCTCAAAGCTCCATCCACACGTGCGAGTTGTTGTGCGTGTCAACTCGTGGCTCGCGCGCCACGCTGCTCGCGTGCTTCCTGGTCTTCCTCCCCGGCGCACATCAATATCGGGCGGCACCTGTGTGCAGTAATTGTTGTCAGTTTAGAGGCTCCCTGGAGTCACCGTGGGGTCATCCGGGGAGACAGACCAGGTAGACGCAGCAATCGATGCGCGCGCGTTTGTTTTCCTGCAGCTCGAGGAAGGTCTGGTGTTAGCGCGTTATCCTCTATAGGGCAAGGCGCACCCAGCTGGCACTAATTCGTCTTCCTCCGCGCACCCTCTGATCATCATGTCATTGTCCAGAGTTCTGCTCTCTCTCTGTCTCGCTGCCGAGCAGAAAGAGAGAGCTGCCAACGCCGTATCCTATAATCACAGTGCGCGTGTGTGTGCGCGAGCGCTCTCGTGTACGAGGGAAGCAGAGCGAGCGTGTTTCTCGTGCATTATCTCAGCTTGTGATCCCCCCCTCTCCTCATTGACTACTGATGCATATTAATCGCGATTTTCCAGGTGTATTCATCTAGGCGTTTGCGCGACAATACCTAGGTCATATGGAAGTCATCAGTATTATAAACACATCTGATATTTTCACTACCTCGGTTAAGGTTTTAGAAGGCCTCAGAGCGCACCGCTCCCGTTTCGGTATCGACAAGTGTGCAGTCTGCCACGCCAGCTCACGTTTTCATATGTAAAAAAGCGTCTTTCTGTTTGTGACTCAGTGAATATGCTCTGTGGGTCTCCCGTGGCCTATAAACAAACGAACGCGCCGGTGTAGCAGCGCGCGCGCTTGGCTCGTGCTTTCTTCGGCGCTGACTCACAGCCACAGAGACAAATTACAGAGAAAAACGCAGAGAGGGCGTTGAGGATCTTGAGAGACAGATGATGGGGATGGGGGGGAGCACGAATGAAAGAAACAGGAAAAATAAAATAAAAAATAAAAAGAAGGTGGATGGGCCAGGAAGTATAAAGGCACTAGGACCCATGAGGAAAGGGGAGAGTCGGGGAAAATGACGGCTGACAAGGCTTCTTCATCATTTGTTCCTCTGCGGATGGTGTCTGAGCTGTAGAGTGACACGGGAGGCGGACTGCGCCATTTATGCACAAGTCTCACTCCACTAGTTTCAGAAACGTCACGTGATGTTAAAAAATATTAACATAATACAGCAAATGCACATGGGTTGTGTGCACCTGCTCTCTCTCTCTCTCTCTCTCTCTCTCTCTCTCTCTCTCTCTCTCTCTCTGTCACACACAAATACAAAAATGCTCTATTATGTGTTTCTCATTTAATGTCACAAATCATTTTGGAGTAATCTAGAAGTTTGTAAGGAACTCATAGTGAGTTTATTTTGATGGGGTCAGGGCTCCATTTCTCTGCTCCTGCTGTAAGGGTGCATTCGCTACTGGGAAGGCCTGTCTCGAAGGTCAACCACCTGTTTATTTCTGGAAAAACAAAAAATGGATTTGGAGGAAAATATCACATGCTCTAGGCTTTCACGGTATGCAAACATTTAGATAGGCAGTGACTCACCACCTCCATCTCTCTCTCGCTGTGTGTGTGTGTGTGTGTGTGTGTGTGTGTGTGTGTGTATGTGTGTGTGTGTGTGTGTGTGTGTGTGTGTGTTCTCCTGTTTCTCTCTTTCTGTGTGTTCTCTCTCTCTTTCTCTCTTTCCCTGTGAGTGTGTTCTCTTCTCTCTGGAGCATTTCTGTTCTCCAGTTCGCCGTTAACCAAGTGCCTTTGGTCTTCATGACGATCTGTTTTTTTGTTCCGAGAGGAACTGTGTGCTAGAAGATAAGAGGAGTGGAAGAAAGAAACAGAGAGAGAGAGAAGAGAGTGTGTGAGGGAGGGAGAGAGAGAGAAGAGAGAGTGTGGTGGGAGGGAGAGAGAAGGGAGAGAGAGTGTGAGGGAGGGAGAGAGAGAAGAGAGTGTGGTGGGAGGGAGAGAGGAGGGAGAGAGAAAGTGTGAAGGAGGGAGAGAGAGAGAGTGTGTGAGGGAGGGATAGAGAGAGAGGGTGAGGGAGAGAGAGCGTGGTAGATGGGCTGTTAAGCAGAGACAGTAATGGAGAGAAGAGGGGGGAGTGGTTGGGCGGAGGCTGGCTGAGCTGAGGGCGGAGATTAGGGCGAAGAGAGGCAGAGTATGTGGGCGGGCGCGCTAGTGGTGGGGATCAGGAAGGTGTGGCTACATCTGCTCTGGCCTCCTTAATAATACAGACCAGCCATAGGAGGAGGAGGCAACACCCCCACCCCCCTCTCAGGAGCACTAGCTCCCGCTGCAGAGAGCAGCCCACCTGGCACTGGATACTTTGGGCTTTTATTTCTCTTTTTTTCCTTTTTTGTGTAGGGACAGGGTTATTACAGAGAGAGGGAGAGTGAGAGAGAGAGTGAGAGTGAGGGAGAGAGGGTGAGTGAGAGTGAGCGATTGAGTGCATGAGAGAGAGTGCGTGACAGAGAGAGAGAGAAAGGAAGTCTGACTGACAGAGAAAACAAGTGAGAGAAAGAAAAGAGAAGAGACTGAAGTCTTGGCATCTATTAGCAGCTGTTGGCATCTGTTGAGCTCTGAAACATTTCTTTATAATTCATGTGTGCATTTGTTATTTTGTAATTTGTTTGTGCATTTGAGCTTTTTTGCTGTTTGTGTGTTTGAGGTTTTGCCACATACCCACAATGACTCAGAGGAGGGCTGAGTGCCCCTTGAAGGTGTGGGAGGGGCTTGATGTGTGGGAGGGGCTTGATGGGCTCGTCTGCACTCGCATTGCTTCTCCTCTGCCATGCCTTTGTACCTGGACACGGCGCACTTTGACCTCCACCCGCCAGGCGGCTGAGGCTCTGAGTTTCGGAGCGCTGCGGTTCCCGGGATGACACCTACATCCTTCTCTTGGTTCAGACCTCCAGCGTGCTCCTGTTCACCGTGGCTCTGTGGTGTGACTGTACAAACACACCGCCATGATCTGGCAGCGCGTGTTCACACACGGTGACTCCTCCACCCGCCACCCGTCAGCCGTGGACCTCGGTCCTGTTTACAGTCGGGCTAATGAAGCGCAGGTTCCCGTGATTAAGGGGCGCGGGCCGCGGTCTGTCCTCTGACTGGGCTGATGGCTTCGCTAATGGAGGAGCCGGCGCTGAGCACCAGTCAGCGCTCTTTAGAAGGTCTCAGAGCACCAGCTGTCAGAGGACATGGGCAGCCAATCACGACTCTGCGCTCACGACACCATCGCCCTGCTGGAGAAACACGTTGGAGAAACACAGCTGAGGCTGTCTGGAGCGGGACGTGTGTGTGCACGATCAAAAAGACAAGACCTCTCTCTCTCTCTCTCTCTCTCTCTCTCTCTCTCTCTCTCTCTCTCTCTCTCTCCTGCTTTACTCTTAATCTCTTGGTTTTTCCCTAACTTTTTCTCTCTTCCTCCCTCTCTCCAGACTGGATGGAGAGAACGGACCGTCTCCCGGGCGTAGTCCGATGGACGTGCAGGCGGGTCCTGGTCTGGTGCTCCACCCCTCCTTCCCCCAGAGTGGCAGGCGTGAGTCCTTCCTCTACCGCTCTGACTCTGACTACGACATGTCCCCCAAGACCATGTCCCGCAACTCCTCCGTCAATAGTGAGGGGTGAGCACCACCTGCAGCGCTACACCTGCAGCGCTACACCTGCGTGTCACTAACATCTCACGGCCTTTACCTGCTCACACGCATCACTTACCTGCTCACACACGTCACCCATCACACACATCACTGATCTTCACACAGATCTTGGTCAAAGTTGGTGCAGAGTTTTCTCATTTATCTTTGTGCTGTCACTAACTGCAATATATATATATATATATAGTATGTTTCTGATGTTTCCTATCAGTGTGTTTCTATCCATGGCTTGTTCTCCTTCACTCTGTTCATCACTGATGTGTGACTACAGCAGCACTGCTGCCGCTGTTAGACCTTCTCAACACAGAAGGGTAGAGTGCTTCTCTCCTTCATGTCCAGAGTGACTTTCTCTCACACCTTCTCTCATGCTCTTTACAGACATGCTGAAGATCTCATAGTCACCCCCTTTGCTCAGGTAAGACCTGCTGTAGGAACGTCTCCAGTTTCTTTATGCATTCTGCCCAAAGTCAGTGTTGCCATCTTATTTTCTTCATGTTTTGCTTTCTCCACCTCTCGCCACCCTCTGCCCCTCTCTTCACCCTCACCTCACCCTCACCCCACCCTCTACCCCACCCTCTCTCCTCCCTCTACCCCTCCCTCTACCCCACCCTCTACCCCACCCTCTCTCCTCCCTCTACCCCTCCCTCTACCCCACCCTCTACCCCACCCTCTCTCCTCCCTCTACCCCTCCCTCTACCCCACCCTCTACCCCACCCTCTCTCCTCCCTCTACCCCTCCCTCTACCCCACCCTCTACCCCACCCTCTCTCCTCCCTCTACCCCACCCTCTACCCCACCCTCTCTCCTCCCTCTACCCCTCCCTCTACCCCACCCTCTACCCCACCCTCTCTCCTCCCTCTACCCCTCCCTCTACCCCTCCCTCTACCCCACCCTCTCTCCTCCCTCTACCCCTCCCTCTACCCCACCCTCTACCCCACCCTCTACCCCACCCTCTCTCCTCCCTCTACCCCTCCCTCTACCCCACCCTCTCTCCTCCCTCTACCCCACCCTCTACCCCACCCTCTCTCCTCCCTCTACCCCACCCTCTACCCCACCCTCTCTCCTCCCTCCACCTCACCCTCTACCCCACCCTCTACCCCTCCCTCTACCCCACCCTCTACCCCACCCTCTCTCCTCCCTCTACCCCACCCTCTACCCCACCCTCTACCCCACCCTCTCTCCTCCCTCTACCCCACCCTCTCTCCACCCTAGGTGTTGGCCAGTCTCCGAACTGTCAGAAGCAACTTCACCATTCTTGCCAATGTCACGACACCCACCAACAAGTCAGTACAATTCACCAGTATCACCTTCTTCCAGGTTCTGCTGATTTTGTTTGTCTTTCCTGCGTAGCGTCTCAGCCTCCGAGATGGACCCTTGTATCTTTACATTCTTTAGTTTTATAGAAAACTGGACATTCAGAGATATTTCCAATCAAGTCTCAGTTCTAGGCTGCTTTAATCACATGTTCAGGGTTGATCACCTACACTTACATCGGTTGCCAAACGCACTACACTGGTGATGTCTGTGATGTCTCTGATATCCTCTGTTTACTCAGACATTTATTCTAATTAATATAATTATTCTGGTTTTACTAGTTATGTGGGTATATTTTTTATATGTAGAATTTCATTTTATTACATTTTTTTTTTGCTCCAGACTGACAGTCTTCACTATTTGGACACAAGTTTGGAGCACCTGTAAGAACTTCCCCTCTTCTGAGAACACTTCCTACAAGATGAAGGAATGTGTCTGTGGGAATTTCTGCTTATTCATACATTTCTGACTTTGTTGAGGTTGAGTTCAGGACTGTGTGGTTAGTCTGGGTCTTCCACACTGAGTCCAAACCTCTGAGCCCTGGGGCAGATCCATCACCCCACAGAACACATCTCACCTGCTCCAGAGTCCAGTGTCCGTGTGTTTTACACCTCTCCGTTTGGTGGTGTCATGGAAACCCAGGTCACCAAGCTCCCGGTGCAGTGTTTGTGCTGACGTTAATGCCACAGGACGCTTGAAACGCTGCAGTTACAGAGTCAGCAGAGTGTTGGCCACTTTTACACACTGTTCTCCACCCGCTCTGGACGTGGTCTGACACTTTGTGGCTGAGTTACTGTGGTTCTTAAGCGCTTTCAGTTTTCAATAATATCTCTCCCAGTTGATTGTGGAATTTCTAAGAGGGAAGAAATTTCACGAACTCACTCCTTTGTCAGTCCTGGCATGCCAGTTCTTTCACAAATATTTGTAAAGGCAGACTGCATGGCTATCTGCTGGATTTTATAGCCCATCACTGAATTCAACTATTAAGAATACCTTTGTCCATATAGGTGACAGTTCTAAAAAATAAATTAAGTGAAATGATCATGTCAGATCCAAATGTTTTCTGTGAGTAACCTTTTCAGCTGAGCCCTTTACAGTCGATGTACCTGTAGACCCGTCTGTAGCCCCACTGAGCTGACAGCACAGGACAGTGTGGTGTTGTCTGTCAACAGAAGGAGCTCTTCAGTTATTCATAGTCTGTAATTCTCTTTTTGTCCACAGAAGGTCGCCAGTGACAAGCCAACCCACCGTTCCCCCAGCAACGCTCTCTGGTATGTTTACTGTAATAAAACTTAGCAACTGTGGAGGCCCGCCCACTCCCCCCTAGCCCCTCCCCCTCCCCCCCACACTGTGGAGCCCTCCCCCTCCCTCTCACGAGCACTCTTCCCACACACTGTCTCTCACATTCACTTCCACCAGGCTTCCTGTTGTAGGCACTGCTGCCAGCACAAAACGCATCATATCAGCGGACGCAGTGGCACCATATGGCCAGCAGGGGCTGGAGGTTTACCAGACTCTTTAATCACACTAAGAACAGCCCTCTGCGGCTAGCCTCTGGTGAAAATAAAATTAGAAATCATCTGGTGTCAGGATGAAAATGTCTTTCTCTCAGTGGCGCCCCCTATGCCACAGTGAGTGAAAGACATATGAGCAAAAATACACACCTCTTCTACATGTTTACCAGTAAACATTAGTAATGAGGACTTTCTGGTAGGGTTAGTTAGAAACATTTAGACTGTTTTCTCGCTGTGTCCATTCTACACCCCCAAGTAACATTTAACGTTCGCCACCCCCCACTGGTCAACAATTTACACTCGCCACCTCCCCCACCCCTGTGTCAGTATGACAGTGTCCTTGTTTTTTGTCAGACCTAGGTGGCAACCCTACTTTCTGGTCATTAACATTTGGATCAAGAGGTCCCTAAGGGCGGTTCTGCTGTTTAATTAATCTGTGTAGGCACACTAGAGATGAACAGTGAAATGCTTCTTGTCATCAGGTCTGATATCAGTCCTCCTGAAAACCAGAAAACAACATACACCTATACTGTACTATACTGTACACACACCAGAACGACACATAGCACACACACACACACACACACACACACACACACACACACACACACACCAGCATGATTCTAGCATGCCACTACCACACAGGACCATATTAAACCCCTTAAAAACCATGACTATGAAACATGTGGCCCACCTCTAAGTGAAGATTTTATAAGTGCAATATAAAAACAGTGGGAGCATAATGAGGAGACCAGTATTCAGTAATAAAACACGCCTACACTAATTCTGATGCAACAGGACACCAAAGAAAAGAACAGGCGCGCCGTCTGAACGCACTGTGGTCTGGAAATATGGCTAAGATGCCCATTGCTTGACTCCTCCTGAAATGAACATGGTTAATTTAGGAGTTTCATATGTTATATATATTTAAATATACAACTTTTATTTTTAAATTGTCAAATTTCACAGGAGGTGTCATCATTTAATACACTTTGCTAGCTTATGTGATCAAATGTTTACCAAAAATAGAACCTAATATTAAATTAAATTTTGGATTTTAAAGTGGTCATTAGATCACTTCATTAGATCACATTAACCTGGGACTGCAGTCTGACAGGTTAATCCACTTCTGCAAGCGTGTCAGTGTCTGATCTTGATCCTGGTGCGAGTCATTTTCTTTAGCTACCAATGAGGAACCAGAACCGTTCTGATTTGCAAATCTAATTTGGAACCATTTGGACTGATTTGTCACATTTCCACTAAACTGGTTCTGGACCCTAAAAGTTTGTTCCCAAGTGGAACTAAAGAATTGACTTTTCAGCATGAACCTTGACATGTCAGGTTCGATGTGCTCCATGGCATTCTGGGTAACAGACCAGTAAACCAGATTACTGAGGCACTGAATTCAGATGCAGTAATGCTGAAAGCTGACCCTGAATCTCTGTCTGTTACGGCTGTCGGTGCTGTTAGGCTGATTAAACATGTAATGTTAATATATTTCCATGACTATTTAATATTGTTATATTCATTATATAAATGTTATTGATTATCTATTATTATAGAATTTTTTATCATTATGTATATTATTATTCATCTTCCCATACACAAAGCTGTCAGTTAACCGGTCAGTATATGTTCCAAATCTCCCGTATGGTCATGAGCTCTTGGTAGTGACTGAAAGAATGGGACTGTGGATACAAGTGGCTGAAATAAGTCTAGGTTCTCCCTTAGAGAGAAGGTGAAGAGTTCGGTCATCCAGGAGAGACTCGGAGTAGAGACGCTGCTCCTCCACGTAGAGAGGAACTTGCTGAGGTGGTTCAGACATCAGGTCTGGAGTGCATGTCCAACAGGGAGGAGACACTGGGGAAGACCCTGGACACATCCTGGTGGAGAGCTCATATCTCTCAGCTGTCCTGGGAACGCCTCAGTTTCCCCCAGAAGAGCTGGAAAAGGGGGCTGGGGAGAGGGAGACCTGGGCCTCTTTGGTTAGGCTACTGCCCCCGTGACCCAGACCCGGATAAGCAGATGTGAATGGATGGATGGATTATATCTTTTATTATCACCAATAGTCGCTCCATTCTTACTGTTTTTGTGAGAGATTCTTAAAGCTTTGTAACAACACAAATGCTCACAGGTAATCTGTGTGCTCCACCATGTTGGCACTACCGTTTACGTCTAACCTGCGCTACGCCACGTCCTCTGCTGGAGACACATCCTTGGTTCCAACAAAAATTGGTACAAATGTAGCCCAGAGTCTTGACAGCACCAATGCTCTCAGACGCCCAAACCAGAACAATTCTGGATTGTTCCAGCTGCCACACTGTTGTGTTCACTCTACAGATTTTTATATTTTGTCAGAAAAAGTGATTACAGTGATTCATTCATGGACCAGGTGATCTTTGAGCATCTCAATCACGGACCAGGTGATCACAGAGTGAAGTCACAAAAGATGTCATATATTGCACATGCAGCACAGTTGAGTTTTGAAACAAAACATAAAAAAAGCTTTTTACATTTTCATTCAAACCAACCTCCAATTAACACAAGAAATGAGCTGTCAGTGACAGTTTGGCAAATGTGAAACAGAACTTCAGAACTTCAGATGGGGACAGAAGCCTGTGTTAAGATGTTTTTAGGCAGGTCTGGTTTTCTTTGGTACTGAAAACTATTTAAGTATTCAAAAATGTCTTTGCTCATTTCAGACCTTCTTTGATGCATGATTTTAATAGCTATTTTTATCAATATCAACTTAAGTCAAACATCTACAGACAGGATAGCACTTCATAAATTTCTATTGCTGGTAGCAAATGTGATAATCCAGCTGTGTGACAAAAAAAAGAGAAAAAAATCCATTATTCATAAGTCATTTGATCTTTCCTTGTGAAGTTAAAAAATATTCATACTCTTTCATCACTGTAAGAAGACAGAGTCAGATTAATAACACTTTTAAGAACTCATAAAGAGTCTGATTTAAGGTTTTGAGGTTAATAAAACCTCTAAGTGTAAATCCTCATTACATAACATATCGCCAACATTGTAATTTAACCAACTTCCACTGTGTTTTGAAAGTGATGCTAAAACATGATTCTGCCCCTCCTCCACCCTCCTCCACCCTCCCCCACCCTCCCCCACCCTCCTCCACCCTCCTCCACCCTCCTCCACCCTCCCTGCACCACCCAGACGAGACGTACCAGCAACTGGCTCGTGAGACACTGGAGGAGCTCGACTGGTGTTTAGACCAGCTGGAGACCATCCAGACGCACCGCTCAGTCAGCGAGATGGCCTCCAACAAGGTGCACCTTCTTCCTCACAGCATTGCCAACACTGTTTACTACAGTTCCCATAATCCCCTTTGGCTACTTGCCCACGAGGGAATTTTGGGAGGGGGAATTTTGCCTGTCTTGGCAGCAGTTTCAGGTTGGACCAGAGACTGATTCTGTAATTCCAACCTGTTAGGTCTAGCTGAATTCTGACTTTAAAAATAAGATGCTTGCAGTTAAAAACAAGTTGATGCTTGCAGAATAGAATGCAGAAAGGGACCGCTGCCTCTGATTGGTCCTAAGCAGATGGATTCTATCATGGTTCTGTATACACACCAGCAAACTCTCATACATGCCACACAGCCTTTAAAAACCACACTTTAGTTAACAACCTCACCTCTGTTAACAACCTCACCTCTGTTAATGATCACACCTGTGTGAATGACCACACCTCTTTTAATGACCACACCTGTGTGAATTGACCATACCTGTGTCAATGACCACACCTGTGTGAATGACCACATGTCTGTGAATGACCACACCTGTGTGAATGACCACACCTCTGTTAATGACCACACATCTGTTAATGACCACACCTGTGTGAATGACCACACCTCTGTTAGTTACCACACATCTTTTAATGACCACACCTGTGTGAATGACCACACCTGGGTTAATGACCACACCTGTGTGAATGACCACATGTCTGTGAATGACCACACCTGTGTGAATGACCACACCTGTGTGAATGACCACACCTTTGCTTTCTCTCACTTCCTCCTTCGATGTATATTTCAAATTTCATTTTTGATTAACCGAAAAGCCACAGTTCTGTTGTCCATCACCAAAAGAGGGAAGGAGAGAGACATAAAGTGAGAGAGAAAAAGATGGAGAGAGAGAAGTGACAGAGGGAAAGCATAGAGAGAGAAAGAGGATGAAAAGAGGAAAGGAGGGAGAGGATGGGTAGTGGAAAAGAGGGAGAGAGGGGGAGAAAGGGAGGGAGGGAAAGAATGGAAAGAGGGAGGGCAGGGGAGGATGGAGAAAGAGAGAGAGAGCGAGAGGTTGGATAAAGAGAAAGAGAGGGAGAGAAGATGGAGAACGAGAGAGGAGGAGAGGATGAAGAGAGAGAGAAAGAGAGAGAGAAAAGATGGAGAAAAAGAGAGAGGGAGAGAAGATGGAGAAATAGAGAGAGGGAGAGGATGAAGAAAGAGAGAGAGAGAAGATGGAGAAAGAGAGAGAGAGGGAGAGGATGGAGAAAGAGAGAGAGAAGATGGAGAAAGAGAGAGAGGGGGAGAGGATGGGAATGATGGAAGAGAGGCAGCTCTTGGGAGCTCCTGATGCGGATGTTTATGCTTTAACCTTGGTTGCTACCGAGCTGCAGCAGGCACTGCCTTCCTGCCTTACCATTGGCTGTCTGCTGTGACCACAAGGCATGCGGCTTGGGTACTGGCCAATGACAAATCGGTTCCTCTCTTTGATACCTTCTCCCTTAAAGAGACAGGAACATTTTCTTGTTTTTGTAAATTCTCAGAATCAAGATGAGTGGGTTGCAAAATTGAACACCATTATTCAGTTTCATTTTTGCATGTGGCACACACACTGTGGTAGATGGAGGATGGAAGTAGAAAGCAGCGGTGTGTGTGTGTGTGTGTGTGTGTGTGTGTGTGTGTGTGTGTGTGTGTGTGTGTGTGTGTGTGTGTGAGTGTGGGGGGTGAGCGAAGGAGAGAGAGAGAGACAGAGATGGAGGGAGAGAGGGTGAGAGAGAGAAGAGGAAAGGTGCATGTTGGTAAACAGACTGCAGATTCATTAAAGGCTTGTGTGAATTTGAGCTAACCTGAGTACATATATAATGACAAAGCACATGCATACATGCACACACACACACACACACACACACACACACACACACACACACACACACACACACACACACACACACACACACACACCTTCCCCAATTTTCCCACACACTAACATGCCCTCTGCAGCACATGCGCATTCAGGGTTGTCCTCGCTCCCACACACACACACACACACACACACACACACACACACACACACACGCTCATGCGCACTCCTCCTACCAGAGCAGGCTGATTAGCGTGCGAGAGCCGTCTGCAGCACCCAGGGAGACGGAGGGAGAGAACACAAGCAGGCAGCAGGGATTCGGCTCGCGGGGCGGACTCAGCCGTGCGGGGGTCGTGCGGGGTCGTGCACAGGGGACACAGCCACGCTGGATACATCCTTGCCGGAGCAGGATCAGCACACGCGGCCGGAACACTGGGCCCCGGCTCGGAGCTGCGGGGTGGGGGAGGGGAGGCACGGACAGGCAGCCAAACACAGGCGCTTTTCCCAGACCCGCGCTCGGCTCGGACTCCGGAGCGACTCGATTAGCCGTCAGCAGCTCCGATTGTCTCATCGTCGCCTTGTTGTCCTGTATTTGTGTCTGTTGCTTGTGTCTTTTTGACTCAGTGTTCTGTGGATTACTGCGTCCCTGTCAGTGCTCATCTGTCTGTGTTGTTTGCTTCCATACTATCCCGTCATCTCTCTCTCTCTCTCTCCCTCTCTCTCTCTCTCTCTCTCTCTCTCTCATCCCTCCTCTTGCTACACCTCCATCCTTGTGTTTCTTCCCGGCACTGCACTGTCTCCATCACCACTCCCCCCCCCGTGCCCTTCAGACGCTCTCCCCTTTCCTGAGTTCTCCACATTCCTCTCTTCCTCTGTCTGCCACTCTATTGGATTCTGCTCCTCTCTGCTCCGCTCTGCTCATCAGCTGGGATGCGATGTAGCTCCTTCAGCCTGCGCACCCACCGGTTCCGGGTGAGCCGTTTGCAGGGTGCCATCGCCCGCCTCAGAACCCCGGCCTCGCTCCTCCGGACGGCCCGGTCCGCGACCCGACACCTGCATGTAGAGCACTAGAGGAGTGAGAGGTGGAGACAGAGCGCCCCCCCTCCGCCCGCACAGCCGGACTCAAGCCTCCCGCCGCCCGACCCGTCCGGGCGAACCCGTCGTTCTGGAGCGTCCGGGCCGGGTAGGCTGTGGCCTGGGTGCCCATACCCTGACGGCACGCGCCAGCCTGTGGGGTGCCCGGCCCAGGCCCGCCCCGCCGCACTGCCGTGCCTCCTGTCTGTGTCCGCGGCCCACGCCATCCGCCTCGCTCAGCATGGGTGTGGTGGAGGCCCTGGAGTCGCCCGCCTCTCCCCGGCCGTCGGCGGGCCCCTACCGGCCACCCCACTCCTCCAGCTACAGCTGCCTGCAGGGGAGGGGGGGGGTGGAGCTGGAGATGGAGGCTGCCAGCACCAGCAGCGGTGGCAGCATGGTGCTGGAGGGTGGAGGGCAGACAGCCGAGCACAGAACCCACCTAGTGGACCTGCTCTGTGACACCTGCTCCAAGCCCTGGCTCATCGGCTGGTGGGACCAGGTAGGCACATGACCTGCAGCTGGCCAATCGGAGGGAAGCTGGAACAACTCAGGATGGGGGTGGGGGGGTGGGGGGGGTTTCTTTGAGTAATTGTGGGATTAAGCATGAGCTGGAACCGGGACGAGGGGCGGGTGCAGTACAGTTAGGTAATTTAGCAAAGAGACATTTCTGGGTTAGACAGCTGGAATGGAAGTATAGAGATATACTGGATGTACAAAGGGCTTGTAAACAATATGCTTGGGGTATTTGTGCCACTGATGTCTTTGCTTTGAGCAAGAGGTCAGTTCTGGGTTCTGACCTCTGACCTTATACCTGGGGCACAGAGAAAATGGCGGCTCTGTGGGTCACTTCCATCTGTTGTTTTGTGTGCTGTGCAGAGAAGAGGCAGCCCCAGATGAAGTGTCTGCATGTCTCTCAGTCTTTCTCCCTCTCTCTTTTTTCTTTCTCCATCTCTCTCTCTCTCTCTCTCTCTCTCTCTCTCACTGTGTCCCTCGTCCCTGCCTTCTTCCACTGCTGTCCCACTGGCTAACCTGTTAGTCCTGATTCTGCACTCATTTGGCAGAGGTGGCTAATTCACAGAGAAACTCTTCCACACACACACACACACACACACACACACACACACACACACACACACACACACACACGCACACAGACTACCACGGGCTGCGTGTGGATGCTGCAGTGTGCGGCCCTCACACTGGCCTGTCTGTGTCTACACCTCCAACTTCTGCTGTTGCATTTCACTCTTTCATTTATATTTTAGCTGTTATTTTTATTGGTATTTTGGTTTTTATTTCACTCTTTTGCTCTTAGATTTTGTTCTTGTTCTTTTTATGATATGTTCCATTTTGATCTTGGTTGTTATGTTGGACCTTTGGGATGTGGGACATCCGAGAGTTGCTGTGTTGTCTCATGAACTGACCCACGACTGGGGTGAAGAGTACCAGGGTGTTCATTTTCCCTATCTAATGTTTTATTGTATTTTTTGTAGTCCAAATAAGCTTGATCTGTGCCATGGGACAGGCCCTGATAGTGATCGCCTAGTAACACGTCTCTTAGTAACGGAGCAGACATTCCAGCTTCATGTGCTCTCTCATGCTAAACCAGCAGCAGAACGAGAGAGTTGGAGTTATGACTCAGCGTCATATGAACAGAGCTCTGGGACAGTATGTGCAGTTATGTACTGCAGTCTGGTGAAGGAGCCACACTGGGTCTGCAGGCCTGGAGCAGGAGCACACACGTCTAGATGTACAGTTCCAGGATTTAGCAGATCCAGAGTGACTTATGAAAGTGCTTTGTCATCTGTTCATAGAATGTATCCTAGCCAGTACAGGAGGTTAGAGTTCAAGATACCTCTGAACTACAGGAGTCAGTGCTGATACCTACAAATGCAGAATAATCATAAGCTCTATATCAGATGATGAGAAGTGGGATAATAAACAATGTCAGACAATAACTAACAGTACCAGAAAATATCAAAAAATACCAGACAACTAGAGTTGTACTAGAGTACTAGAGTTTCAGCTGTAGGTTAAATGGTCATTTAAATTTTTCACAGATAGGTAAGTCAGCTGCCTGTGTTTGCGGTCAGTGGAGATTCCACCATCCAGGAGCAGGATGGTGAAGAGTCTTTATGAAGAGTCTCTATGAAGAGTCTCCATGAAGAGTCTCCATGAAGAGTCTCTATGAAGAGTCTCCATGCTTGTCCTCCATGACACTGGGAACATGGCGTTTCGAGCGGAGTTGTGCTTGAGGTTACAGGTGGTCGAGATACGGATCGGGCTTTGCCCATTGTCATTGTATATGGAAAGGCTGGTCCATTCTTGCTTTGTAGGGTTTTTATCTGATGTGAGCAGCTACTGGAAGCCAGTGAAAGCAACGCGGCAGTGGAGTGACGTGTGTGAACTTTGGGAGATTATTGACTAGTCCCTGCTCTGCAGGGAACTGTAACGTAGCACATAAGGCCCTGCTGCAGGGAACTGGAACTGTAACGTAGCACGTAAGGCCCTGCTGAGCAAACTGCTCACAACAAGCAGGATGATCTTTGCCTCCCATGGTTGATCACATACATTCACATGCAGAGAAGAGAGCAGCTCATGGTGTTGGAGACTGCATGATGGGGACTGTGATGGGCACTGGCATAGGGACTGTGATCATGGTGGGGACTGTGATTTGGACTGTGATTGTGATGAGGACTGTCATAGGGACTGTGATTGTGATGGGGACTGTCATAGGGACTGTGATCGTGATGGGGACTGTTATAGGGACTGTGATCGTGATGGGGACTGTGATTTGGACTGTGATTGTGATGAGGACTGTCATAGGGACTGTGATTGTGATGGGGACTGTGATCGTGATGGGGACTGTCATAGGGACTGTGATTGTGATGGGGACTGTCATAGGGACTGTGATTGTGATGGGGACTGTCACAGGGACTGTGATCGTGATGGGGACTGTCATAGGGACTGTGATCGTGATGGGGACTGTCATAGGGACTGTGATCATGATGGGGACTGTGATTTGGACTGTGATTGTGATGAGGACTGTCATAGGGACTGTGATCGTGATGGGGACTGTCATAGGGACTATGATCGTGATGGGGACTGTGATTGTGATGAGGACTGTGATCGTGATGGGGACTGTCATAGGGACTGTGATCGTGATGGGGACTGTCATAGGGATTGTGATTGTGATGGGGACTGTCATAGGGACTGTGATTGTGATGGGGACTGTTATAGGGACTGTGATCGTGATGGGGACTGTGATTTGGACTGTGATTGTGATGAGGACTGTCATAGGGACTGTAATTGGATGGGGACTGTGATTTGGACTGTGATTGTGATGAGGACTGTGATCATGATGAGGACTGTAATCGTGATGGGGACTGTCATAGGGACTGTGATTGTGATGGGGACTGTCAGAGGGACTGTGAATGTGATGGGGACTGTGATCGTGATGGGGACTGCCATAGGGACTGTGATCGTGATGGGGACTGTGATTTGGACTGTGATTGTGATGAGGACTGTGATCATGATGAGGACTGTAATCGTGATAGGAACTGTCATAGGGACTGTGATTGTGATGGGGACTGTCATAGGGACTGTGATCATGATGGAGACTGTGATTTGGACTGTGATTGTGATGAGGACTGTCATAGGGACTGTGATCATGATGGGGACTGTCATAGGGACTGTGATCATGATGAGGATTGTGATTTGGACTGTGATTGTGATGGGGACTGTCATAGGGACTATGATCGTGATGGGGACTGTCATAGGGACTGTGATCGTGATGGGACTGTCATAGGGACTGTGATCGTGATAGGGACTGTCATATGGTCTGTGATCGTGATGGGGACTGTCATAGGGACTGTGATCATGATGGGGACTGTGATTTGGACTGTGATTGTGATGAGGACTGTCATAGGGACTGTGATTGTGATGAGGACTGTCATAGGGACTGTGATCATGATGAGGATTGTGATTTGGACTGTGATTGTGATGGGGACTGTCATAGGGACTATGATCGTGATGGGGACTGTCATAGGGACTGTGATCGTGATGGGGACTGTGATTGTGATGAGGACTGTGATCGTGATGGGGACTGTCATAGGGACTGTGATCGTGATGGGGACTGTCATAGGGATTGTGATTGTGATGGGGACTGTCATAGGGACTGTGATCGTGATGGGGACTGTTATAGGGACTGTGATCGTGATGGGGACTGTGATTTGGACTGTGATTGTGATGGGGACTGTCATAGGGACTATGATCGTGATGGGGACTGTCATAGGGACTGTGATCGTGATGGGACTGTCATAGGGACTGTGATCGTGATAGGGACTGTCATAGGGACTGTGATCGTGATGGGGACTGTCATAGGGACTGTGATCATGATGGGGACTGTGATTTGGACTGTGATTGTGATGAGGACTGTCATAGGGACTGTGATTGTGATGAGGACTGTCATAGGGACTGTGATCATGATGAGGATTGTGATTTGGACTGTGATTGTGATGGGGACTGTCATAGGGACTATGATCGTGATGGGGACTGTCATAGGGACTGTGATTGTGATGGGGACTGTGATTGTGATGAGGACTGTGATCGTGATGGGGACTGTCATAGGGACTGTGATCGTGATGGGGACTGTCATAGGGATTGTGATTGTGATGGGGACTGTCATAGGGACTGTGATCGTGATGGGGACTGTTATAGGGACTGTGATCGTGATGGGGACTGTGATTTGGACTGTGATTGTGATGAGGACTGTCATAGGGACTGTGATCGTGATGGGGACTGTCATAGGGACTGTGATCATGATGAGGATTGTGATTTGGACTGTAATAATGATGGGGACTGTCATATGGACTGTAATTGGATGGGGACTGTAATAGGGACTGTGATCGTGATGGGACTGTCATAGGAACTGTGATCGTGATGGGACTGTCATAGGAACTGTGATCGTGATGGGGACTGTGATCGTGATGGGGACTGTGATTGTGATGGGGACTGTGATTGTGATGGGGACTGTGATTGTGATGGGGACTGTGATTGTCATGGAAGCCGTGATGGAAGCCGTGATGGGGACTGTGTGTGTGTGTGTGTGTGTGTGTGTGTGTGTGTGTGTGTGTGTGTGTGTGTGTGTGTGTGTGCATGTGTGTGATTTAGAGGAACACCATGCAGTGTTGCGACAATGAAGAGATGGATGATAGAAGGAGTGGAAAAGTGAGAGAGAGAGAGAGAGAGAGAGAGAGAGAGAGAGAGGAGAGAGAGTGAGGATGAGAGAGAAAGACAGAGGCAGAGAGGAGGAGAGAGGGAAAGAGAGAGAGAGGGAGAGGGAGAGAGAGGGAAAGAGAGAGGAAGAGGGAGGGAGAAGGAGAGAGAGAGATTGAGTGTGAGATAGTGAGATAGTGAGTGAGGGTGAGAGAGAAGTGCCCGGAGTGATGACCTTGGGGTAGGTCAGCGACAGACACCTGCCTCCTCTCTCCCTCCGTCACCCAACCAGCCACCTCGCTCCCGTCATGCCGCAGGAGAGACCTGCAAGGAGGCAGTTGCTAAGGAAACCCACTGGTTGCCATGGCGATTGTAACGTGTGAAGGACTAGCCAGCGGGATGAAGCCGGGGTCTCATCCGACTCCCACGAGGAGTGCGCCTGCTCAGACTGAGGCTGCGTTTACTTCCTTTACAGCTTACAGACAGACGTGTGTGTGTGTGTGTGTGTGTGTGTGTGTGTGTGTGTGTGTGTGTGTGTGTGTGTGTGTGTGTGTGTGTGTCCTTGCTTCACTGCAGTCAACTGTTTGGTAGGACAGATGAAAGCATTCTTTTTCACTGGCTTGCACATAATCATGGTTTAATTAATAATAGACACTATTGATTGATTTGACCATATGATATCCCAGATAATATTGGATTTCAATAAGCACCTATCAGATCCCACCAAATATAACATTGCAGGCTACAGCACAACACACATTAGACACAGAAGATTAAGATCAGCCTATAAGGTGATGCATCCCTCCCGGTCTTCTAAAGGTCCAAATCTCCTAAAACCTGTGGCACAACAGCCTGAAAATATCACAACAGCCTGAAGATTTTGGAACGCAGTGTTGTTCCTTCTCAGTGTGCTACCACACTTCAGTCTCCCTGAACACATCTGCTGCCTGGTGGCATCCCAGGAGCTTTACTGTAGTTTCTTATCATTCCTCCTTTATTTAACCTTGTAAATCCTGTAAAGCGCTTTGTGACAACATATGTTGTGAAAAACGCCATACAAATATATTTGATTTGATTTGACTTTATTCCCATCTTTGTCCTGCAGTTTAAGAGGATGCTAAACAGGGAATTGTCTCATCTGTCTGAGATGAGTCGTTCAGGGAACCAGGTGTCTGAGTACATCTCTACTACCTTCCTAGGTGAGTGAGCCCCCTTGTTCCATACCCTCCTGCTCCTTGAAACTCTGGCTCTACAGCCCCCTCTCCACATACACGAACTCTGTCGTAAAGCTGTGCCTGTCCGCTGAGTCTGGCGAGGGCCTGTTTGTTCCCCGCAGACAAGCAGAACGAGGTGGAGATCCCATCACCGACGCTGTGCGAGCGTGAGAAGCCCATGTGTCACATCAGTGGGGTGAAGAAGCTGACACACAGCTCAAGCCTGACCAGCACCGCACTGCCACGCTTCGGCATCAAGACCGAGCACGAGGACGCACTTGCCAGGGTACGACCCCGCCCCTGGCCCCGCCCCCCTCCCCTGGCCACGCCCATCAGAGGTGCTGACACTGATGCATTTTCCCTATACTGTCTGTTTACAGGAGCTGGACGACTTGAACAAGTGGGGCCTTAATATCTTCCATGTGGCAGAGTTCTCTAATAACAGACCTCTGAGCTGCATCATGTTTGCCATCTTCCAGGTCTGTGATGCGGTCGTTGTGATGTCACTTCCCACTCCCCCTATTTATAATAATAATGATAATAATAGTAATAGTTGAAAGTTGAATTAGAGTAGTGCCCTTCTCCTAGCCGAGGTCGTCGGGTTTTCCTCTAATGTGTAGAATGCATTGTTGTCTGTTGAAAGGAGCGAGACCTGCTGAAGACGTTTCGGATTCCCATGGACACATTTGTTACCTACGTGATGACACTGGAAGATCACTACCATGCCAACGTGGCTTATCACAACAGCCTGCATGCCGCTGACGTCACACAGTCTACACACGTGCTGCTGTCCACACCAGCACTGGACGTGAGTACAACTTGTCACGTGGTGCACACGTGACCTTCAGATTCAGCATGTCTGATGTTTCTCCGTGCACACACGCCACTGTGTTTCTCCACCAGGCTGTCTTCACCGATCTGGAAATATTAGCTGCTTTGTTTGCCGCAGCCATCCATGACGTGGACCATCCTGGGGTTTCCAACCAGTTCCTCATCAATACCAGTAAGCTCACTCACACTGGAGGAGACGGATTAGCCTTGAGCAACAACACTGACCAGTAAGACTCTGCTCCACATGTGGGTTTGTGGAGACTGCAGCCTGTGTTTTGCTGCCTGTCTGCCACAGACTCGGAGCTGGCGCTGATGTACAATGACGAGTCAGTTCTGGAGAACCACCACCTGGCCGTGGGCTTCAAGTTGCTCCACGAGGAGAACTGTGACATCTTTCAGAACCTGAGCAAGAGGCAGCGGCAGAGCTTACGCAAGCTGGTGATTGACATGGTGAGACCCTGGAACCCCGCCCACCCACACACACCCCTGGAACCACCCCCACCCACACCAACTCCGCCCACCCACACCCACCCCTGCAACCCCGCCCACCATGCCCACCACACCCTCTATACTCCACTCCACCCTCCATGCCAGCTTTCAGCAATCTATAACCTCTTATCCCTGTCCTTCCTTCTCCACTGTGAAGGTGCTGGCGACAGACATGTCCAAACATATGAGTCTGCTGGCAGACCTGAAGACAATGGTGGAGACCAAGAAAGTGACAAGTTCAGGAGTCCTACTGCTCGACCGCTACACGGACCGCATACAGGTGAAACATTCGTCTGTGTGACAATAAATGAAACAGGACACTTTAAATAAACAATGACAATGCCAAAAACCCTAATTTACCCAACTTTACCTCAAATGTAATTAATAAGGCACATTTGGAGTCTGAGGTTTGCTTCTCTAGTTTTCAACTGAAGCTGTGAGGATATATGAGGATCAGACATAGCGCACATACAGTAATTGTATTCCATCTCACCAGGAATAATTTCTGGAAATATATTTTGTTATTTAGTCATCTTAAATAGTGATTCTCAAATAGCTGGGAAACAGATGTTTGTCAAATTAGGTTCACTGCACCTAACAAAAAATATTCATGAAGAACACAAAACAAAAAACACAAAAAACCAAGTCTAAAGTAAAATTAATTGATGTATGATTCCTTCTGTGTGGTATCTCTTCTCTGACTGGACCCTGAGGTCCTCGCTAATGTGGATGAGCTGGATGTTTGTGTTTTGGCTCCACTAGTGTTTTTTGTCCATTTTCCAGAAGTTTCCCATCCACAATAAAACACAAAAACAATGTTCAAGGTGAATAGTGAGCATATGCGACCTCTGACCCCTGTGTCATTTCCACCATGGGACAACATGCTGCAGTCACATGCAGTAGACACGTTACACAGCCCTTTAAAGACATGCCTAGCCCTTTAAAGACATGCCTAGCCCTTTAAAGACTTTGCCAGACTTTTTGTATGTTGTGTCTGAGTATTATGATCTGTGGAGAACAGTATCTCACTTCTGAATATGCTGAAGGTGAATCATAGAGGTGACAATAAACTGAACTGAACGGACCAGCATAGACATCAGGAGGAAACAAGCTGAACAGCACACTCAGATACTGTAGAGTGACAGTGGCATCTGGGATTTTGTATCTGTGGCATTCAAATGACATCTGTATGACATCTTTATATGACATCTTTATGTCATCTTTATGTGTTCTCTAAACTGCATTGTCCCTTATACACACTACAACACCATAGCTGCATTATCAGAAGGATCCACTTGGCAGGGCGGATTTCAAATGATGCGTCTGCAGTGGCGGACACCATTTTAGTGTGGAGGAATGAAGAGTGTGAAGACAGATGCATGTTACGCTTTTTCTGATTAGCTGTGAGCTCCAAATGCAGAGTGATGCAGTGGGAAGGAGATTCTGAGATCGCAGCTGTAGATTTGATAGTTGTGTCCAAGAGAGTTGTGTGTCCAAGAGTTGTGTGTCCAAGAGAGTTGTGTGTCCAAGAGTTGTGTGTCCAAGAGTTGTGTGTCCAAGAGTTGTGTGTCCAAGAGAGTTGTGTGTCCAAGAGTTGTGTGTCCAAGAGAGTTGTGTGTCCAAGAGTTGTGTGTCCAAGAGTTGTGTGTCCAAGAGAGTTGTGTGTCCAAGAGTTGTGTTTCTACCCTTACAGTTTCCAGCTATGTTGTCATGAAAGAAAAACGGCAACACAATTTAAGAAAAATCTTCAAAAACCTCCATTTTTAACCAATGACAAAACTAAAGAATTTGATTAATTTGATATGGACTTTGACAAAACATAAAGTAAAAAAGTGTTAAAAACTTTGAGTTGAAGCAACTTTGACCTTGTGTTAGTGTTAAAGACCTTAAAGTACCTCTGGGCTCCATTTAAGTGCATTTAAAATTCATTTACTTAGCTTGTCTTAGCTAGGGTGACCTCATGTCCTCTTTTTCATGTACATGTCCTCTTTTTGGGACCTATAAATGTGTCTGGCTGGGATTTCTAAGACGCCTAACGTCCAGGATTTGGCTTGCCTGTCGAGCTGATATTTCCCTATAGTGGCCATTCCCTATGTAGCTGTGGTTGAACTGGTCTGACCCTTCTCTACATATACACACCCTACACACCACAATCAGTCCATCATATACACACCCTACACACCACAATCAGTCCATCATATACACACCCTACACACCAAGATCAGTCCATCATATACACACCTTACACACCACGATCAGTCCATCATATACACACCCTACACACCACGATCAGTCCATCATATACACACCTTACACCACGATCAGTCCATCATATACACACCCTACACACCACAATCAGTCCATCATATACACACCCTACACACCAAGATCAGTCCATCATATACACACCCTACACACCACGATCAGTCCATCATATACACACCCTACACACCACAATCAGTCCATCATATACACACCCTACACACCAAGATCAGTCCATCATATACACACCCTACACACCACGATCAGTCCATCATATACACACCCTACACACCAAGATCAGTCCATCATATACACACCCTACACACCACGATCAGTCCATCATATACACACCCTACACACCATGATCAGTCCATCATATACACACCCTACACACAAAGATCAGTCCATCATATACACACCCTACACACCAAGATCAGTCCATCATATACACACCCTACACACCACGATCAGTCCATCATATACACACCCTGCACACCACGATCAATCCATCATATACACACCCTACACACCACGATCAGTCCATCATATACACACCCTACACACCACGATCAGTCCATCATATACACACCTTACACACAAAGATCAGTTCATCATATACACACCCTACACACCAAGATCAGTCCATCATATACACACCTTACACACAAAGATCAGTTCATCATATACACACCCTACACACCACGATCAGTCCGCCTGCTTCTCAGTGTGTGTATGGGCAGCTGTTCCACAGAATGGCGTAGGGCCAGGCAGCAACCATGAATTCTCCTTCTGCATGACCTTTCAGGCTTTTGAGTCTAATAAAATAGAAGTTAAAACAACTATGATGGTTGTGAAGTGGCCAGCGTTTGTGTGGAGCTCCCACAACAGGAGGAATCTGCCCTGGTGAACTGGCACTTTTGAATCTGAAACAAATTGGCCTTCAAAAAAGTGTTCACAAACACAACAGACCTGCTGACAAGTGTCTAGTGAAGTAGTAAATATTTCATGTCTTTTCATTTTTATGGATTTTCATTCAGTGTGAGCAGGAAAAAAATCTTTTTTACTCTCAATAAGGAACAGATTATTGGGTCATATAGGCTCTGAATGTCATTCTTCTTGGCCCTGTAATAAATACATTTGCTATGATCATTTATTATGATCTCCCGTCCAAAACATGGTCACCCAATTTTAGCACTGAATACTATTAAAACAAAATTCATGCAATACAAACAAAGTATTATGTATATTTGCATGATTGGACCAAATGTTAGGTCTGAAACGTTTAACTCTCAGTTACCTAGAACAGTTCTCTTACATGTTTTGGAAATATGTATTATTCTCTGTTAGCTAGAACATGCTTCTTACATATGTCAATGTCAATGTCAATGTCAATTTATTTATAGAGCACATTTAACACAACATTAGTTGACCAAAGTGCTGAACAGATTAAGAAACTTAAAATTACAATACGAGGACTAAAAACAACAACCAAATATATCAATAATTACATAAAAGCCAAAGAATAATAATGAGCTTTAAGCTTAGATTTAAAACTTGAAAGAGTAGGTGCCAATCGAATTTGCAGCGGTAACTCATTCCAGAGTTTCGGGGCGGCTACTACAAATGCTCGGTCCCCCCTCTGCTTCAGCCTGGTTTTGGGAACAACCAGCTGAAGCTGATCCGCAGATCTTAGGTGCCGAGCTGGAACATAGCGCACAAGCAGATCAATTATATAACTGGGTGCTAACCTGTTAAGAGACTTGTACACTAAAAGCAGAATTTTGAACTGTATTCTAAAAACCACTGGGAGCCAATGAAGTGAAGCCAGTACAGGAGTGATGTGTTCCCTCTTCGACGTATGTGTCAATAACCTTGCAGCAGCATTTTGTACCAATTGTAACTTAGCAGTCAAGGAATGGCCAACACCAACATACAGAGAGTTACAATAATCGAGTCTTGTAGAAATAATGATATGAATTACTTTCTCTAGATCAGAGAAAGATAAAAATGGCTTGATTTTAGCTAGCTGTCTTAATTGAAAGAAACTAGACTTAACTACTGCATTTATCTGCTTATCAAATTTAAAACCATCATCAAATATTACACCCAGGTTTTTGACTGATGACTTGGTAAAAGTCTGCCAATGGCCCAGGTTCCATTGGGGGCTAAATGCTGCTCTGTCTTGGCCAAATAAGATAATTTCAGTCTTGGTCTCATTTAAATAAAAAAAATTAAAAGCCATCCATGCTTTTATTTCATCAAGGCAACTCAATAAAGTAGTCAAAGCTGTGCCATCCTGCTTCTTTAAAGGTAAGTAAATCTGAGTGTCATCGGCATAACAATGAAAGGAGATACCATACTTTCTAAAGATGGCTCCCAAAGGTAGCATAAACAACGCAAACAAAAAGATCCCCCAAAAAAGATCCTTGGGGCCCAAGATCGATCCCTGAGGAACCCCACACGACAGAGATGCTGCTAATGACACAAACTCTCCACTGCTAACCACAAAACTCCTATCCGATAAGTATGACCGAAGCCACTCAAGGGCAAGGCCTTTAACTCCAACACAACATTCCAAACGCTCAACAAGAATATTATGGTCAATAGTGTCAAAAGCAGCAGTTAAATCTAAAAGAATAAGAACAGCACAATCACCAGAGTCTGTAATTATCAGTAAGTCATTAAAAATTTTCAGAAGGGCCGTTTCTGTACTATGGAGTGCTCTGAAACCAGATTGAAAAACCTCGTAGATATGATTTTCGTCTAAATAAGATTTCAGCTGTAGAAACACAACTTTCTCTAATATCTTCGACATAAACTGAAGTTTGGAAATAGGCCTAAAATTAGAGAGCACAGTTGGATCCAAATTGGACTTTTTAATTGTTGGATGGACCACCGCTTGTTTCAAATACCTAGGGACAATTCCTGTAGATAAACTACTATTAATAATAGTTACAACCTCAGATCCTATAGTCTCAAATACCTTCTTAAAAAATCGAGAATCCAATACATCGAAAGGACAAGAACTCGTATTTAATTGGCCAACAATTTCCTTCAGCTGCCTAAAAGAGACAGGCTCAAACTGCTCAAAGACAGCAGAGCTAGTCACTAAGGCAGGCGGGACATAAGAAGAAGGACACTTAATAGTAGACCTTAAATTTGTGATTTTCTCATTTAAAAAATGTGAAAATTTTTCACAAATATTTAGAGAGTATTAAATAATGTACGTGGTTTATGACTATTATTTTGGATAATGGTAAAAAAATACAGATTTTTTTCTGCCTTCACTGTTTTTTGATACTTAAACCATTTTTCTTTAAGTATCTCATAAGATACCCGTAGCTTATCCTTTTTCCATTTACGTTCTGCTTTCCTACACGCTTGACTGGCTGCACGGGTAGTGGAATTGGGCCAGGGTTCATTTTTTAACTTAAAAGGAATACATTTAAGTGGAGCTATGTTATCCAACAAATTACTACAGGTAGACTGGAAAGCTGCTAGTATATCATTGGGATTGTGGAGTTCATAAAAGGCATTACCAGATTTAAAAGTATTAAATGTAGCAATAAAACGTTCAGCAGTATTTTCATTTAAAATACGAGAGTATCGACCCATTACAGAAGGAGCAACAGTCTTAACCTTTGATGTTTCAAACCTAATAGGATTATGATCTGAAAACACTGCATCGTCCAGTTCAAGACTGTTCACAGGAACATTAAAATATAGAACAATGTCAATAGTATGCCCCTGTTCATGTGTAGGGCCCTTTACTGACTGTGCAAGATTAAAAGAATCCAAGAGATCCAAAAATTATTTGGTCATATAACTCTCTGTTAGCTAGAACATGGCTCTTTTGTTGTTTAAGTTGTGTTACCTATGTTTTTATGCAAAGTATTAATGCAGACGTTGGTACCTTTTAATACTTTCAAAATTCAATTTTCAAAAGTACTAATTAGTTTACTGCAATAATTCTCAGTATCATTTACCACTTGAGTCCTCTTCTACGTTAGCTGCTGAAAAGGCTCCGTGCCTGTCCGATCATTATCGTTGCTTTTGAAGGTCTAATGCCTGAGCACCTCAGAGAGAAACACTTCCAGGACTTGAGCAGGACTTGAGCAGTCTGGACTGGGTTTCTCAGAAGCTGCAAAACATATGTCGTAATTCAAAGGGAGAGCAAACATTTACACTGAACACTCTCCAACTTCTAAGATGATCTTGGTACTATGATGAGTTTGAGGAAGGTGCCCTCTTTGTTTTAATAACACAGGTGCAAATGTAACACAATAATCGGTGTAAAACTATAGTTGACTCAGTGATTTTCATGGATGAATGAGTGTAAAATCGGAAACTGATTCTGAAGTCTTTTTCTGCTCTGGTGTTGTTTAAAAGAAACAACTTCTCAGAAGTGATTTGTCTGGTTTTAAAGCTATTTAAGGAGCCCTTGTAGAACCCTAATCCTGTAGAACCCTCACCTTGTAGAACCCTAAATCTTACACTGTAGAACCCTAATCCTGTGGAACCCTAAGCCTTACACTGTAGAACCCTAATCCTGTAGAACCCTAAGCATTACACTGTAGAACCCTAATCCTGTAGAACCCTAACCCTGTAGAACCCTAAGCCTTACTCTGTAGAACCCTAATACTGTAGAAATGCAACGTTACTTCACACAGAGTAATAAACCACACTGAACACATGCAAACTCTGTAGAACCATAACGCTAACCCCATAGAACCCAAAACCTTAGACTGTAGAACTCTAACCCTGTAGTAGTGCAACTACGCTTTCACATTTTAATGGCCATTACGTTCCAATCACCATTGTGTTCTAATGACGCCTTTATGTTTTTCACTACATGTATGTCCATTATACTTATAATGTCCATTCAGTTCTTGACTCCTCCCACTCCTTCAACATTTAAACACAAAATGTGGTGCACCTAACTTTTTTACACTTCTTTTCTTCCATGAAGGTGTTACCTTTCCACCAATGATTGACTCAAGTTAAACTTTCAAATAATGGGTTTCTGTCTCTCTCTCTCTCTCTCTCTCTCTCTCGTTTCTCTCAGTCTCTCTCTCTCTCACTCCCTCTCTTCAGACAAACCTCACATTCATGAACACCAGCTGTTGTCTCTTACAGTTTCATGTCTGACTAATTATCCGTTTGGAGAGGAAGTGATGTGGTCTGTCAGCTTTACGTTTATACTGTACTGCGTGTGACACTCTCATCCACAGCCACGTATATGTTTATCGTTATGGCAGCACATATTATCTTGGCTCTGCTAGCACCTGGCTCGACCAGCATGACCAGGGAAGCTACCGGAACATGGGCAAGTTTTAGTTTAGCAGCTGAGTATAACAGACATGTTTCACAATGAGAAGCTCTGCTAACTCTACAGCTAGCAGCTGTTCTGAGGTCAGTCAAGAGCTTGTTATGTCACTGCTGACCTCTGGATTGTATCCACTTACCTTGTATCCACTTACCTACCTAATCACGAGTTCAAACTGAGCAATATGTAGCTCTGACTGTAAAATTGCCAGATAAATCCACAAAGCTGATGCTTTATTTTTACAAAATAGTTGATAGATGAATGAAAATAATATTTAATTATCTAACTTATCTCAATTTTACTAATATTTTACAGTTAAGTACATAAGGCCATTTTTTACAGTTAAGTACAAAAAACCCTGCAGTATCAGCCACAGGTTAATAAATACTGTCAGACTACAAATGTCATCCATTAATGCAGAGTTATAGTAGTTGGTTTATGTTTCTGTCATGTATACATTTTTAGCCTGTCCAATAAATAAATTAAGTACATAGTAGTACAAAAACAGCTCTTGTTGCAAAATAAATTATAAGGAGCCAACATCTGTGTGTGTGTGTGTGTGTGTGTGTGTGTGTGTGTGTGTGTGTGTGTGTGTGTGTGTGTGTGTGTGTGTGTGTGTGTGTGCGCGTGTGTGTGTGTGTGTGTAGGTTCTGAGAAACATGGTCCACTGTGCTGACCTCAGCAACCCCACAAAGCCCTTGGCAGTGTACCGACAGTGGACTGACCGCATCATGGAGGAGTTCTTCAGGCAGGGAGACAGGGAGCGTGAGCGTGGGATGGAGATCAGTCCCATGTGTGACAAACACACTGCATCTGTGGAGAAGAGTCAGGTACACACACACACACACACACACACACACACACACTACACACATACGCTTATACACTCACAGGCACTTTCTCACACACTCTAACACATTCATTAAAAGTCAATGCAAATCTACCTTCTAACCCTCCAATGTTCCATATTCTCACAGGTGGGTTTTATCGACTATATCGTTCACCCCTTGTGGGAGACCTGGGGTGACCTGGTGCACCCCGACGCTCAGGACATCTTAGACACCCTGGAAGATAACCGGGACTGGTACCAGAGCACCATCCCGCAGAGCCCGTCTCCTCCACCGCTCCCAGAGAATGAGCTGGACTCCTGCACAGAGAAGTTCCAGTTTGAGCTGACCCTGGAGGGGGAGTCAGAGCAGGGTGAAGGGCCTTCTGACCAGAACCACGTCACAGACGATGCCCAGGAGGAGCAGGAGGAGATGAAGGGAGGGGCAGATCCCGGGGGAGGTGGGGGGGAGGAGGAGGGTGGAGGAGATGTTGTGGTGGAGAGGTCTGGG
Source organism: Brachyhypopomus gauderio (assembly GCF_052324685.1). Lineage (NCBI taxonomy): Eukaryota > Metazoa > Chordata > Actinopteri > Gymnotiformes > Hypopomidae > Brachyhypopomus > Brachyhypopomus gauderio. Next base: position 445,926 of record NW_027506953.1, read on the forward strand.
AGGAGGCGACTGCAGGTCCAGTCGGTGGTGGAGGAAGAGGACGAGGAGAGACATTCTGACGGAAGTCCCGCTGAGGAGGTGGGAGACGAGGAGGAGTCGTCCTCTCCCGCTGATCACACATGAGCTCAGCAGCCATCTGGCTCATCCAAGGGGAGTGCAGGAAACAGGACGTCCTGACAGAACTCTGTGTCCCGCACCTCCCTGTCTTGTCCACCTTCCTCGGTTGTGATGGGAAAATTGTGAACAAAACAATAATTCTGCACCAACTCAATAATATTTTTCATTTTATTTTTCAAAAAAAGGGAACAAACTAATATTGCTATCAGATAAGTAATTAACACAGCAACTGTAGATTGGGAGGGTGCTGGAGCTTCCAGCCGAAGGGAAGAGTTTGTGAGGAAGAAAATCAATTTAGGGGAGTTTAAATTGGGTGTAGCACACATTCACATATGCACATGCACTGTGCTTTCATGCCTAAACACACACATACACACACACAAGTGTGCACACACACACACACACATGCACATGCACACTCACAGATGCACATCAGTAAATGTACCATACAATATGTGCACACACCCTAGATGTCTGTCTGTGTTTGTGTTTTGGGGGGACTTGGATTTGGAAGGGATCTCTTTGGAATAAGCCATCTCAAATGGAATAGCAACTAGTATCCGTATCAATAGTCAACTTGTTTTTAACGGATTCATAACAGAAACTGAAATCCCCGGAAAGCGCATGGTCAGTTCAATTCGGGGTGACTTTTATTTTCCATTTCTGTCGGAAAGAAAACCATGAGGACACGCCGCTCCAGAGGGACGATTGTGGGGACTGGGAGTGTGAGAGGACGAGGGGGTGTGGACGGAGGACAGCGTGAGCTCTGGATCCTCTTTTCCCTTTACCAGGAGAGCTGCCAGCGTGCGACGGCCACGTGCCTTTCTGAACCACCGGCTTCAGGCTCTGGAGCTGCCGTGAAGCAATGCATCGTGGGACAGGAGTGTGTGCTTTTGTCTTCATTCCTCGATTGTTACCTGCTATCTCTCTATCTCGCTGTCGTGCAAGGTCTTCATGATTGTCGGAAACGTTGGCGTCGTCTCGTTGAATAGCTTGTCTCATTGTGTTAAGTCTTCCTTGGTTGCTTCTGCACATGTCAAGCATTTAGGGGACTCTAAAATAAGGGCAAGCCATGGGTGTGGCCCCTGGGCGTGGCCCCTGGGCGAGGCCCCTGGGCTGATGTCTCCCTTCACCGTTCATGCACACAAGGACAGCCACTCTTTAAGAATAAGCCATGAGAGGTTTGGTAACTGCGTTAGCCTGTCCCAGGTGCTCCTGAGAAAACCCGAATCTTTACCGTTGAGACTGGCAGATCCGTGCTGGCAGTCCGATCTTCACCCACCTAAATAATGCACTTACACTCCATCACAAAGCCAATATGATTCTTTATTCTGTCTTGCCAAAGGGATGGGTGGGGAATACACTGACCGAGCTGTGTCAGAAGGATGTGATTGGTTGAGAGGAACCTGGGTGAGGGTCAGTGGTGCCGTGCACAGGGAGCCACATGCAGCCATTATTGAGTTTAATGCTTTATTGCCTTAACACTGCAGGGTTTTATATCTGTCCCTATGTTGACAAGATGCTCACGAAATATCCCAGAATATTTGTTTTATGTGTAGATCTTGTGCTAAATGTCTGTCCAGATACTTAATTAAGGCATCATCTGCACTGAGAGGTGTGTTTCTTGTCATATTTTCAGTGAGTGTCGCACAGTTGCAGACTGCAGTGCACTGGAGAGCAGAGTCATCTCACAAGCGCCAATAAGTGAGAGGGGTCTGGGCAGGAACATCGCACGGATGTTGACCAGGTGTCTTCATTTTGCATTGGAGTGTGAGGAAATGAAGTAGTCGGTAGGGCAGTGGTGATTTAATGAGAATAAATCCTGTCCAGATGTGGAGACAAGCTGTTTTCTGCTGGTCAGTAGCTTCTAATCTGTGCCTGTTGCTGCCTTTGAAGTCACACCAATACAAACCTAATATCAAAATGTCTGAGTGAGTAAACAAGGTGTGATCAAATAAGATGTGATCATACTAGGTGTGGTCAGGTGAGGTGTGATCAGACTAGGCGTGATCAGGTGAGGTTATGATCAGACTAGGTGTGATCAGGTGAGGTGTGATCAGACTAGGTGTGATCAAATAAGATGTGATCAGACTAAGTGTGATCAGGTGAGGTGTGATCAAATAAGATGTGATCAGACTAGGTGTGATCAGGTGAGGTGTGATCAAATAAGATGTGATCAGACTAGGTGTAGTCAGGTGAGTTGTGATCAGACTAGGTGTGATCAGGTGAGTTGTAATCAGACTAGGTGTGATCAGGTGAGGTGTAATCAGACTAGGTGTGATCAGGTGAGGTATGATCAGACTAGATGTGATCAGGTGAGGTGTAATCAGACTAGGTGTGATCAGGTGAGGTATGATCAGACTAGATGTGATCAGGTGAGATGTAATCAGACTAGGTGTGATCAGGTGAGGTATGATCAGACTAGATGTGATCAGGTGAGATGTAATCAGACTAGGTGTGATCAGGTGAGGTGTAATCAGACTAGATGTGATCAGGTGAGATGTAATCAGACTAGGTGTGATCAGGTGAGGTGTAATCAGACTAGATGCGATCAGGTGAGATGTAATCAGACTAGGTGTGATCAGGTGAGGTGTAATCAGACTAGATGTGATCAGGTGAGATGTAATCAGACTAGGTGTGATCAGGTGAGGTGTGGCTTGTGGCTTGGGGCCCTAATAGGTGTGAGGCAGGGCTGTAACCCAAGGTTTGCTTGTTGGAAGAACAGAATACATTCCCATATGCATTTTCCTACCTAACCCTAGAGAATACTTTGGTTTCTGACTTCTTGTTAATGATGTAAACTCTTAAGCAAACAAATGCTATTTGCCATTTTAACACAATACTGTAGCAATCGTTTCTTATTAAGAAATTATTCAATTACTTACTTGCTGCCGTTCTTGTTGAAGTATCAAAGGGAAAGTGTTTTCTTTGAACAGTTTGTGTACAGTTTTTATTTTTGTATCATCCTGGTTGGTGGTCATGATTTTGAAGAATTAAATTACAAGAGAATATAAAGATTAGAGTTCACAGCTTGTTTTGTATATATTGTAATGTTGGATTGTATATTTGAAATCACTTGGAATCAGTCACTGACAACGTATCAGTTTTAGTTGTTCTAATCTAAAGCGTAGTTGAACTGTTGGATTTGCTCCTCTCTCTCTCTCTCTCTCTCTCTCTCTCGCTCTCTCTCTCTCTCTCCCGCTCCCCTCTCTCTCCTCCCTCCTCTCTCTCTCTCTCTCTCTCTCTCTCTCTCTCTCTCTCTCTCTCTCTCTTCTCTCTCTCTCCCCTCCTTTCTCCCCCCCCCCCTTCTCTCTCATTTTTTGTTTCAGGTTTACAGAACGAATCCTACCTTCATGAACTTCTGTATATTAGAATTGTGTCTGAGAATAGAATAATCAATGTTGAATTCTACAAGTCATCTGTACCCACACTTCATATGTGCTGTAGGGTTGTGAGAGAGCTGCTCTGGGTAATGTGTTCAGGGTACATGGTAACAGTATATGGCAATAGTATATGGTAACAGTACATGGTAACTGTACATGGTAACAGTACATGGCAACAGTGCATGGCAACAGGAGACACAGTCTGTGTGGCTGGGACTTTTCCCACCATAGCGACACACTCTCCCTGTTGCATGACAAAGACCAGGTACCCTGTATCAATAATGCTCGTAATGGCTGTGTTGGTAATGACTGATCGCTAATCCACGTGAAGGCTGGTCAGTGTAGGATGGGGGAGTGTGGGGGAGCCTTCTAAGCCACTGGGACAGTCAAGATACAAGGGTTGATGTGGCTTAATTAGAAAAAAAGTTTACTTGTATTTCAGTTACTATCCTCACATGAGAATCCTTTATGGAATGACTCTCTGGGCTTTAAATAATATGTTACCTGTTCATAAATTATAATAAATAATATATAGGAAAAACACAAGAAAATGATTGTAATATTTGTAAATTACATTGCTGTAATGTAATGTGTATAATGTGTCCAAGTTATTTTATATTATATTATTTTTATGAAAGGTTATCCTCTGAGAGAACTAAGGTGTCAATTTGTGAATAAAAGGCATTTAATAAGCAAATGGCTATCTATATAAATACACACACACACACACACACACACACACACATATATATATATATATATATATATATATATATATATATATATATATATATATATATATATATATACATATATATCAGTATATTTTTCTTTTCTTTCACTGTTCAGTACTGTAAAGTGTGTTGAAAATACAAATAAAGGATGATTTTTCTAAAAAATGTGATGTGAATGGTTGCAGCAGTGTTTCTTCTGTCACTGGGGTAAACGCACACACACAAAACACAGTACCGGTCCAGAAAGTGCACACACCTGACTGATATTTTAAAGCTATTTTAGTCCTAATGGTTTAGTTTTTAGTAAAAAATACAAATATTGATGGTTGTTAGTTTGTACATGATTATATGACTCATTTCCAAACAGGACGTGCTTTAATTAACGCTGACGATCACATCACGGAGGCTGCAAGACAATAGTGGAGTAAGAAGAGCGTGACGAGGACTTCCAGGAAGAATCTGTTACACATCAGCTGGTTAGATAACAGAGCCGTTCATCATCTCTTTTGTGTAGTTTTTAGTTGTGATGTGTTGCCTTTTTGCCTGTGATGTGTACTTTTTGTTTACTTACCTTTCTCCCACAGAGTGGCTCTCTTTTCTGATTTTTCTCTGAGGCTATGCTTTTCGATAAAGGAGCATTTGTTTCAGCAGGAACAGCTCACGTTCACTTCATTCTTCCGCACCGCCGCTACATTGGTGTCACAAGTGGGATGCTGCCGCTGAGCTGGACGAAATCGAGCGGCACGTCAAACAAATTCGAAGACAGTTGGTGTAGCATGTGGTCAGGTTGAGGGTATCATGGGTTCTCATGGATGAAGTCACCTGACTGGAAAGAACTGAGCATGCAGTGTCAGTGTAGTCTGGGTGAACCCGGGAGGCCATAGGCAGAACACACCCGCATAACCTTCAGCAGCCCTGATGATGCAGCAGACGTAAACACGTATCCGCACCACATCCCATTTGATAAAAAGTGAGGTGGTAGTTACAGGGATCATTCAGCCATCAAACAAGTCTTGGACAGCACCGGAGGTCCCGGTGAAGAAAAAGGCTTCTGGGCAGGGGCGCAGATGGAAATTCTGAAGTGAGGGGGACCAAGCTGTACAATATATACGTTTATGCTTGTAGATGCTAGATTTCTGATGGGGTCAATATAAATCTGGAGGGGACATGTCCCCCCCGTCCCCAGTGCCATCTGCGCCCCTGCTTCTGGGTGATCAACACTGCTTCCTGACTTGTACCTGCCCGCATTCATCAATGATGCCTTAGATCAGGACACTGTTCAGACTGTGTAATTCTGTCAAACTTTTAGAATGAGCCAATGGAGTGGAATGGAGCACTGTGAGTGAGGACCCCCAGGTGTGTTTTAGATTATCTTCACATTGTTGTAGATAATAATGTAGTTATTATGCTGGGTGACCTGTGGTGGTGTGATGTGTTTTGCAGTCACGGTCCACATGAAGTTCCATTTATTTTTTCCACAAAATAAAGGATCCCTGCTTGGCTATACTGCTTAAAGTCCAATGTCATTTTGAAAGTAAACCTATAAATGTAAACGAAGTAAATGCTTTCTGGAAATATATTGTGGCTTGTGTATTTTGAATTCCATTCCTTTAACTGAATTAATCAATTTCAGATTCACACTGCTCACTCTATATCAGATCATTTTTGCATCCATATTCCAAACCTACGTAGCTGAGCCCCGGCGGTGAAAACGCCTCTGACGTATTTGAAAACTCGTGAAGACGTCAAATCATTACGTCACCCATAATGCCGAAGAATCAGCCAATCAGAGCAGAACACCGCAGTACGTGAGCACGCATAGCACTCGCTACGGAAGCGGGTGATGAATGGTTATCTCATTTGTATGCACTTTGTAGATTGCAATTTGTAAATTGTTCATCTGATCGTAAGTTTGATGGATTGTTACTATTCAGGGTTATTATTTTAAGATATGCACTATAGTTACTATTACGTATTAACAAAGCTTACATGGTCGTTGCCTAACGCTCGCAGGCAGCTAAGAAGCTAGCTTAGCCAGTTAGCTTAGCTAGTTAGGGCTGTGCACATTATTTGAACAACCTAGTTGGTCGCTGGGTAGTACAGCATCTTACGAGCTCGCTTTATCGCTTCTAAATGTATTACATTCAGCAGTGATGTGATGTGATGTGTGTGGGCAGGACGCTGCTAGTAATGTAGGTTACCTTAAATCGACTGGCTGTTTAAAATAACCCTCAATTTAAAGCTGGATATTTCTCACCCCCAAGGTCACGAGCGTCGGATATTATATTTATATATATCTCGGATCCATCAACATGACGTGTGTGCATCTGCTGTTCATAAGCTTAATATGCTTATCTGGAGCGGTAGAGGTTCAAAGGCCCCGCGGAGTACCAATGACAAGTAAGATCATCGCTACATATCAGTGTTCTTAACAATATCTCTCTCTCTCTCTCTCTCTCTCTCTCTCTCTCTCTCTCTCTCTCTCTCTCTCTCTCTCTCTCTCTCTCTCTCTGTGGCATTGATGTCTGTATGAATCCTGTACAAATCCCGTATGTATGTATGTATGTGTGTGTTTATATGTATAGCCTATATATATATACGAAATCGTTCCTGTAACCTGTTTATTTCTTATTTGCCCTCCCCAATGCAGAACGACAGTTCTACGATGAAAACAAACCATTCACTTGTCTGGATGGCTCTCGCACCATTGCGTTTGATCGTGTGAATGACGACTACTGTGACTGCAAAGACGGCTCGGATGAACCAGGTGCTGATCAACAGTCTTTACTTGAAGCATCTATAAATCTGTTTGGACTCTTATTGCAGTGCAGCGCTACACGATCGGCCTTCAGATATATTTTGCCATTTTCTCAAAGTTATAAATGTGTGTTCACTGTAGGAACGTCTGCGTGTCCCAACGGAAACTTCCACTGTACTAACGCTGGCTACAAACCCACCTTCATTCCCTCGTCGCGCATTAATGACGGCATCTGTGGTAAGACCCTTCTGTCAGGCCATTTTTATTCCTGATCACTAGGAAACTGTAGTTTATGCTTAGGATGTGGCATTGATGTGGCTGTGTGAATCCTGTATGAATATTGTCTGTAAATCCTGTACAAATTCTGTCTGTTCCTTCCAAGACTGCTGTGACACCACTGATGAGTATAACAGCGGCGCCAAATGTGAAAACACTTGCAAGTAAGTTTTAGATTCTTCGTAATTCTATCCGGAGTTGAGTCGGAGTTTAACATTGTCCCAGTTGCTCAAAAATGAATGTAGTGTTTATCAGCAAACATTCACGTGACTGTGTATTATCCTAGTAAATAATTCTACTGTTCTTATAGCACTATGCTGATGCAGTTAAGAACAGGAACTTAAAGTTCAGTGCTGACCTGCTAGCAGCGTCTGTGGAAGGAATCCATAGGGACAGGACGTAGCCAAGGCCAGTTAGCATTGCACAGGTGTGATTTATCATCGCTACGGTAGCACGTTGGACTTGAGCCGTGCACTCACGTTGCCATGGCACTCAGGGAGCTGGGCCGCATGGAGCGCGAGGTTCTCCAGAAGATGGCGGAGGTCACCAAGGAGGGCATCCTGCTCAAGCAGCAGCTCATCGAGGAGGCCAAGTCTGGGCAGCAGGAGAAACAGGTGAACCTGAGCACACGCCGCCCGCCGCGTCTTTACCTGCAGACCGGTTCCTCCTCCTAGAGCCTCCTAGAGGTGGTAAACAGATTAGAGAGAGTGTCGCCATTTACTGAGGGGCTTTGGTGAGCTAGTGCAACGCTGACTGAGGTGGAGCTGTCTGGTGTGGCGCTTCCCTGCGGTGTGTGACGGGCCGTGTGTCTGATGCAGAGGAAGCTCGCTGACATGCAGGCCAGCAGGAAGGAAACCGAGGAGAAAGTGGAGGCGTTGAGGACCGTAAAGGAGACGGCCGAGCTGCCGGAGAAGGAAGCTAAAGAGCGCCATCTCAAGGCCTGGGAGGGTAAGTACAGCTCCTACACCACACTGCTCCCCTGATGTCCTGCCTGATGGGACCCACTAATCTCACCCCCCCCCCCCCCCCCCCCCCCAGTTTATTCTAGCTGTGCACATATGTTTGGGGGAATTAAGTTTATAAACAGGATGTGTGCAGTCAACATTCAGTGAACTTTAAGATGCACAGACTTTGATATTTCCTAGTAGCATGTGGTTGGGCCGGGCAGCAGTGCCAGCGTTGGTCTCGGGGGGGCGCCGGGGTGGGGGCGGGGCATCTGGCGAGGCATGGGTTTCACTCGAGCACCTGCCTCTGTATTCACCGTTACTGCAGAAGAAAAAGCGGCCATCCGCGCAGAGAAGGACCAGGCCAGGATGACTGAGGCTTTTCTCGAGCTGGACGATGACGCAGATGGCTTGTAAGTGCCACAGACTGTGTGTGTGTGTGTTTTGTGTGTGTGCGCGCGCATGCAGTGGTAGTGCAGATGGTGTGCGTGTCCTCTTGATGATTGTGTGTGTGTGTGTGTGTGTGTGTGTGTGTGTGTGTATGTTTTCAGTGTTTCTGTCAGTGAGCTACAGACCCATGCAGAGCTTGATTCGGATGCTGATGGTAATTTTTCTGAGACCGAGGCCCAGGTGCGTGCAATCACCCCCCAGCTCTCTCTCTCTCTCTCTCTCTCTTTCCATCTCTCTCTGTCTCTCTCCCAGTCCTGATGTGTGTGTTGTTTTACCTCTAGGGGCTGCTTGGAGGAGCTGATCGAGTGGACACAGCGACTTTTGAGACTGTGTGGAGCAACATTAAGGACAAGTACGTCTCAGAGGTGCGTAACGATGATACACACACACACACACACAACCAGGTTCTCAGCTTGGCTTATTGGCTCATTTTCGGCTTAAATAAAGTTCATAAAATTTTGTGCTATGTATTGCGAAACGGAGAATGTGCTATGAATGTGGTTTCAATCAGCGTGTCACATGACCTGTGGGAAGATTTCACCACCAGCAATCACAGATCCTCAGGCATGGCATTTTGTGGGTGAAAGTGTCTTGGCAGTATTTTCTAGGCAAAGACAGCCGATGTGTTCTGGAGTGGGTTTGATGTTCTCACTGTTCAGCTCTTCAGTTCTTTCACTGAAGGAAAAAAATAACTTCTGCACAGAACCAAGTGGCCAAACAGAAAAATAAAACTACACTCAAAACTCAAAGTCCTTTGTTATGAACCAAACTAAACAGAAATGTCACAGAAATGTTTGACAGATGTGTATCGAGAGAGTTGAGTACTACTTACCTCCGGTTTCTCTCCCTGTCCTGTCCCTTTGGGTGGAGTAGTGCTGATGCCCCATGGCGGGTGGGTTATGTTCTGGTGGTGTTGAGTCCCTGATGTTCTTTTGTGTGTTCTGCCCCAGTCACAGCCTATGGAGCCCACTCCAGTGGCCACACCCCTCGACGACAGCAAGGAGCCCGTTGTTGAAAATGACTCGGAACCATACCCTGACGATGAAGACATCCCAGAGGAGGAGGAGGAGGAAGAGGAGGAGGAAGAAGAGGATTTTCCTGAGGAGGGTGATAAGGTGAGGAAGGTGAAGCTGTCTGTCCGCTCTGCAGGTTGGACAGTGGGACCAGTTGCTTTGTCAGTAAACAAGCTGCACTTTGTGCTACAGGCCCCGCCTGCCACAAGATCTCCGGAGAAGAAGGAGGATGATGAGGAGGCCATGCCCCCGTACGACGTGGAGACGCAGGCCCTGATCGACGGTACGTTCCCTCCGTGTCCATGGGGCTGTGCACTGCGTCCTGGCTGCTCCGCTATAATGTCCACTATGACTTTTTCAGTGCGGTGTGTTTGTTAGCGATGGCGCGCCGTACTAAAGGTCTCGTGTCATCCGCAGCCGCTCAGAAAGCCAGAGACGACTTTGAAGAGGCCGAAAGGGCTTTACGTGAAGTGGAGGATCAAGTCAAGTAAGTGCATGCTGGCACCACTCCCAGTGTTCCCAGTGTTCCCAGTTGCCACCATTCTCTGAGTGTTGTTGTGAGTCAGTGAGGCCAGTGTGTCATGTGGAGCTGTGTCTCTCCTCAGGAACATTGAGAAGGAGATGTCCTTCGATTTTGGCCCAAGTGCTGAGTTCACATACCTGTACAGCCAGTGCTATGAACTCTCCACCAGCGAGTAGGTCAACGTCCCTGCCGCCATTATGCCCATTATGTTTTTAATCATGTCTGGTGTGTGTGTGTGTGCTCATGTTTTCTCTCTCTGCTTGGTAGATACATCTACAGACTCTGTCCGTTTAACCGTGTCTCTCAGAAACCCAAGTATGGAGGCTCAGAGACCAACCTGGGGTAGGAGAACCTTCCTGTCTTCTCACCAGCTGTTGATGAGTTCAGTTCTGAAGAGCTCGCTCTCATTGTGTGTGTGTGTGTGTGTGTGTGTGTGTGTGTGTGTGTGTGTGTGTGTGTGGTGCTAGGACTTGGGGATCCTGGGCGGGGCCTGAGGAGAACAGATACTTGGTGATGAAGTATGATCACGGGACAGGATGCTGGCAGGGTCCTAACCGCTCCACCACAGTGAGTTACCGTCTCACTTGAACTGCTGTTTCCGTGGTCACGCTCCACCGTTGCCGTGGTCACACACTGCCCTCCCTCTCCCCAGGTTAAACTGACCTGCGGGAAGGAGACGGTGGTGACCTCCACGTCGGAGCCCAGCCGCTGTGAGTATCTGATGGAGTTCACCACGCCCGCCGTGTGCCAGGAACCACCCTCCACCGAGTCCTCCCTGTCGGGCCACGACGAGTTCTAGCTCCTCACCCTGCGTGCACAGGTGAGTTAGCGTGGACATGGCCAAACCAGAGACACATGTAGTCTCCAGCAATCCTCTGTTCCACCACCAGAGGGCAGTATGACCTTGGGAGCGAGGCAAGCTCAGTTTTCTTAGGCAGCGTCGGTTCCTCACTTCAGTCCCTCTGGACCCGTCCTGTCTGCTCTGTGCAGGCGTGAAGCACTACTGGTGTGGGCTTCTCATACACAGTCCTGCATGAATCACACCACAGTCCAGGGCTCGTGAGCACTGATTGGGTGGAAGAACGGAGAAGCCCTGGGGTGTCTAACAGACGCTTAGCTGTGTCCCAGGGGGCAGAAAACCCTTCAGAACCAGACGAATGATCCTTGTATTAATACGAGACTGCGTTACATAACCACTGACTAAATAAATATATTAAACATGCATATATCAGTTTTTTTATAGCCTGATGTAATATATGTAGGACAATATACATATTTAACTTGTCTAGGTTTCTCGGCTGTAATAATTGTAATAATAATACATATGTAAATGGTTATTATGGGAGCACAATGAGTGAGGTTAGCCTGTGTCTGGATTGTTAACTTCTGACCCCACCCTCTCCCCCTGACCCCGCCCTTTCAGGGTGCCCCACCCTTGGCACACCTTCACAGCCGCACTGATCTGTCTCCTGTCCATGTGGAGCAGCACGAGGGAACTTCAGTGATAATTGGGAGAGTTACGGAGTTGTTTACCTGTGTTTGTCGTCCTGTTTGATATAGAACTGTGCCCACATTCCATTAATTATGATTTTCCCAAATAAAATAGAATTTTAATGTGAACCTCCAGATTGTTGTTGTATCATTTTCTGAGTGTGTGTGTGTGTGTGGAGGGGTGGCATAATGAGTGGTGGACTTGCACACCGTGGGATTTTTTCAAACTGCTTGGATCCTCCCACAAAGACACGGCGGAACATAACAACAGGGACACTGAATTCTCAACTTTTATTTTATTTTTTTTCTGGCATGTAAAGTACAAATAATTAAACAATTCCATGAAAAAGTCCTCAAGCGTCTTCAGCTGAAATCCCCGTAATAAATATCCTAAACTAAACTGAAAGGTTCATTTGATGTGTTTTTTTCCACTTTGTTACATTGTTGTCTTTGTTCATTTGGTCATGTCTGGAAGTGTGAGATTCTCACGTGTTGCCCTCTGGCCCTGATGGCAGGGGCTCGGTTACTGATGCGTTTTGTCTTCTATTGTACCATTCTTGAGAAATGGTGTAAGAACACAAGTAACTCTGTATCCCTTCTAAATTAATTGACACAAAATACAATTGGTTGAGAAACAGAGGAACCACTGACCCCTTTTCTAGTCCTGCCTCTAGCCACGCCCCTCCACGGCAGCTGTTTCTTAGAATATTCACTCAGCTGCTTGGCTCCACCCACTAAGCATACCCTGCCCCTTCTGTTTGTGTGACAGAAGTGTTGCAGAAAGGGGAGGAGCTAGGAGAGGGCCATCAGACCCAGGCTGCAGATTGGAGCGTGCTTCAGACAGCCCCTCCCTGGCCTCACCCTACATCCCGCCCACACACCCCAACCCTCTCACTCAGGGGGTCTGAAAGTGGCTGGGAAAACAAGACTGTGATTAGATCAAATAATCAAAAGGTTTTCATTTAACAAGACAAACGAAACACAGGCAGTAAAGGCATAACATTCTAGCACACAGCATGTATGTTTACACGTTGGATTAGTTTAATATAGCAGTGCATTCTATCGAGAACTTTTCCAAATCGTAATTCTAAAGCTTCTTTTTTTTAGTCTATTTGTTCCCTTTTAAGAAAAACAAAACGGTGTAACCACATTTTGGCAAAATTAAAATTCTTTTAAACTTGCAAATATAATGAAATAAACCATAAATATACACAAAACATACTTTTATACGAGGCAATAATAATAATCATAATAATGATAATAAATAGTTTTTAAGTTAACAATAAGTTAAAACTACAAGCTTAAAGTCGCCCAAATAATACAAGTTCGTTGGCGCTATATTGAATTTTTTTTTCGTTTAAATTATTTATGTTGCAACAAAAGCTACCACAGACTTTTACAAACACAATTAAACACATTTTGATTGAAATAAAAAACTAACTAATCCTAAAACCTGCATACACTGTAGAAACAGCAACTAATTTTAAATAATGGAAAAAAAAAGATAAGAAATGTACCCAATAAAATCAACCAAAGAAATTATTAACCCATGTGTGTTCTCTATGGCAACATCAACAACACAAATACGCTAAGATAACGTGATTCTGATATGTGAAGTAAATCAATAAATTACAGGAAAAATGATATTCTGAATTCGACATGGGCTGTAACTGAATGAAATATTAGACAGTATTCCTTTCACGGTCTTTGATAATTGCTCTTTTCAGTACCATAATTGGATGTTTTGTTTTGTTTGTTTTTTTTAACCTTGCATGGTCAGAGCACTAATTGGGGCTGAGTGCAGTTAGAGGACGTCCTCTGAGATCAGAGCTCTCACTGCTGGATTCCTGTAGTCAATCTGTTCCATAACACTTGGGGTTTCACTGTTGTTCGTTGCATTTGATCCTTTCACTATTCCGCAAAACCATTTCAGTGTGATGTTTAATTTCTTTTTTAAAAAATATATATATCTTTTGTTCTCAGTCAATATAAAAACGAAGCACATTGCACTTACTGTTCCATAGGAAAGTTTTTTTGTCTTTTTAAATGATTTTATTGGTGTTGGTTGCTTAAGCGTGCAGTACCAGTGACTCTGCTGTTTGTCCCAGCTCTCGACCGTCGCTCTGGGGAGAGCATGTCTGGATTCACTGTGTATGTGTGCATGTGTGTGTGTGCATGTGTGTGTTGCTAAAGGTCTAATATGCACTGGATTAGTGGCCAGAGACACTATGACATCTCTGATGAAACAGTAACCTAGCCAGCTACGTCATCCAAAGAGCGTTACAGCAAACCTAGGCCTAGGTTGCCATGTCTCTCATTTCTACCCCCTCGCTGCCCACAGTCACTGATTCTAAAGAATGGCCGGATCTCATCAGGCACCCTACCAAGGTGATGCCATGTCACCAGCACACCACCAATAAGCACACTGGGTAGAGAAGTCTGGGATATATTGTTTTCTGTTGTTATGGAAGTGTACTGGGATGTCAGTGTTACCTCTTATGCTGCTATAAATACAAAAGTGTTGTAGTTGGTTGGATTGGATGGTTGATTAAATGTATCTGAATCTTTGTTATAAGGGGGAATTAAGAGAAAGTAATCAAGGTCAAGGGTGAAGAGTCACTGTGTTGTGGGTTTGGGTGTTTGTGGTGAGAACTGAATTTGACAAAGATGTCTGTGCTAACAGTTGCTAGACTGGAGGACAGCTGCAGGTGTGTTAAGAGAACAAGCCCTGGTCCCTCAGTTCGTAAATATGCAAAGCAGATAAATGAAGAGGGAAAGCTATTGGTCAATATATGTGAGTGTGGTGATATCATGATCTAACATGTTTAAAATCAATTTTGATGCATCTAAAAGTAAAAAAAGGTGGTAAATACGCAGAACACACTGTATGTGCCTTGGATGTGAGGATATGCTGTGTTTTATGTTATGTTGCTATTGTGTTTACAGTTAAGGTTGGCACTGTGGTGTATGACTATAGTGGATTTAGCCGATTTTAAAGATTAGACTTCACCCTAAACTACCAGATGGAGACAGACTGCTCAGACAGAAATATTCCGCAGTAATGTTTGGCATTCTGCAGCGTTCTGGAGGGGATTGCAGCTCCTTGGTGGTGTCTCCAGTGATGCAATGAGTACTCACCACACTACCGTGGAAGGAGCGCTTGATGCAACGTTAGAGAAACTTTCTTTGTTTAATTCTTATGTGTACATTTTTATGTCTGCTCATTCATTTGCAGTGCAAGTTTGTGCACTTTTTCGTGTGTATTTTTGATCATGTACTGGTTCCACCGGAACCTCTCTGAGTCGCCATCTTTGCCTGTTAGGCCCTCTGAACAGAATCCGCAGGACAGAAAAGTCATGCGCTGTGTTCCAAAGTTTTCCACACTTAAGAATCTGTAAAAACGTTGCACAAGATTTTGTTTTTTTTCTGTAGATATAAAAATATATTCATCTCTAACGTAATCCTTTTTTTCTCAAAGAGATCATTGTCCTCTTTGGCTAACACAGCGTTATTTAGAAAAACACGTCATTTGATTTGAGCACGTTTTTACTCCTTATCTGTCACGTTTGGTTTGTTTTTACATTTTTAAGGTTTTCTTAGGACTTCAGGCAAGAAACTGGGTACCGTTGCGTCTTTTTAAAGTGGTATTAATTATTCAGTGGGTCAAAGGGTCAAATGGCATGATACTGTCATTGATTGAGTGACTTTGTCTTAAAACAAGTGTAAGAATGGAAAGTCCTAGTGTATGGTTGCCTGCCTGCCTGTGGTGGTCTTTCACGTCAGATGCTCCAAGCCTCTCGACTCGACCAATGAGAAGACATTGCACCAATCGGCCAGAGGTGAGGAGGTGCTGTGCTAACACACACTAGCTAACCTCGGCTTTTCCAACTCACAACGCCGGTCTAAGATATCTTCGATCGTCTGTTTGGCATTCTTTAAAAACAGTGTCATATGGACCCTGCATTTCTAGAATCTGTGTCGGCTATAGGGAACGCTTACAGCCTCATCGTAAGTGGCCCCTGGTAGGTGTTTTGGATTTAGCTTGTACAGCGTGGTATCTAAACAAGAGCTTTGTAAACCCTTAGCCTTTTCAAAAGGAAATTACACAAACATCATCACCATGGGAACACTGCCAAAAGTGGCATAGAGAGCTGGGTGAGGTGGAATCAGTTTTAAACCATAAAAAAGTGACAGTGTACAAATTCAGGGTAAATTTTGATGTGATTGAAAAAATCTTGGCTAGTGTGTGTACGTGTGTGTGTGTGTGTTGACTGGCTTGTCTCAGGATGGTGAGGTGACTATGGTGTCACAGTATCTTCTGGCACTGTGTCTGCCATCACACGTTACTCATTGGCTGTTATGTCAGATCTTCACTGGGGTGGTACAGACTGCAACCTTATGTGAAGCCAGGAAACTGTAATCAAAGTTCTACAAAATGCTTACATACTTGGCTATTAGAACCACCTTAAATATTGAATATATAGTTATATCATAATATATATAAGAGAACACTGTTTTTTAATTCTTTTTTTTTCTTAGATCTAAAAAAATCACTGATTCAAAATGCCCAAGTGTAAAAAAACTGACTCCGTCTGCTCCGTGGCAGCAGGGGGCGCTAATGGGCCACGAGAGCTGGACAATTGCACATTTTTTTTTCTTTTGATAATTTTTGTTCATCAGTTCTTGTAATTTGCCTGAATTAAATCAAAGCGCTCAGTACACATTCTCTGTCACATTCATTAAAACGTTCTCCCTCTCAACCCCCACCCCACCCCCCCACACACCAGTTACCCACCAATTCAATCCAGGCAAATGTAGGGAAGGACTAGCATGTTTTGTAAAGAGAAGACAAAAAAAAAACTGTTTGGTGTTTTTTTTTTTAACTCTGACTAAATGCACGGGTGTGTTGGGGGTGTATGTGTATATAATGTGTGTGTGTGTGTGTATTGAATGAGTGTCAGAGAGACTCAGTCCATGCCCATGTAGAGTGAATGTGCAGGGAGCTCGTCAGCTCCTCCTGCAGGCTGAGGAGTGGTAGTGACCAGGCCCTGGCCCCTCCACCTCATGCCTTGTGCTGCTTGCTGGTCTTGAAGGAGACCTGCAGCACACGGTCACCCAGGCGATAACCGTTTAGGCTCGCAATAGCCATGGCAGCCTCGTCGTAGTTGGTCATGGTGACGAACCCGAAGCCCTTACACTTGTTGGTGGTGAAGTCGCGGATCACCTTGACGTTGGTGACGGCTCCGAATGGCCCGAACAGCTGCCAGAGGACGCTCTCGTCAGCCTCGGGGGACAGGTTGTAGACGAAGATGCACCAGCCTGCCCCGGTGGGGCCGGTCAGGTTGACCCCCGCCAGACTAGTCATGCTATCGATGGTGATGGGGGAGAATCTATGGAAGAGAGATGGAGAGCTACCATGGGTGTCATTCTGAAGTTCCACACCGCACGCCACGCACTGCCTTCAAACACACACGCACAGGAACACGCCCCTGCTGACTGAGAGCCTCTGACTGAGGGCCCACCGGCCGGACCCTCCTTCTCCACAGCCTTAAATCACACGGGCAGGGCTGCAGGTTTCGGACCTGCCCGCACTAGGAACGGCGGAAAAGAACAGCAAACAGCTCAGTTCTTCAATGCACATTAACCCACATTCTCTGCGTATTTTAGTCATATTCCCTGGTGACCAAAGTCTCTGTAGAAATAGGACACAGGAATCACAACCTCCAACAGAAATCTCACAATATTGAGCAAAACACAGAAACCTAGAGAGGAATGAAAGCAAAACATGAACTGAATCAACACAAAAAACTGGAGCGAACAGAAGAGACGCAAACGGAATCTGGTATGTCCATGCTGGTGGAAAAAAAGGACATTAAAGCAACTGAAACTGAAACCAAAATGTTAGTTCAAGAAATAAATACATACAAATCAGTTCAATCAAGTAATGAACCAAAAGAACGAAAAGGTTGAGCAAGACCAGAATGTCCTGCTGCTCTGCGATCTGCTCTGAACTGCTAACGTTTGTTGGCTTGCACTGACTATGGAAGTGCATTTGGCATTTCTGGTTGTAAGGGTATGTCAGCAGGGGCTATTCCGGGCACTTTGTTTGAGGTTGTTTTAGGCATGGATGCTTAAAAAAAGCCTTTGTTTATTTGTTGTTGTTCTGGGGTTTTTTTTTTTTTTTGGTTTATTTTTATTTTTTGGAATTTACCTCTTGACTCCGTAGGTGGCGTTTAGTAAATTGTCGAGTCTGCAATGCAAGAGGGAGAATGAAGGAGGTGTAGACATTAGTGGCACGAACCGACAAACAGACAACAGGGTTTTCATTTATCATGCAGCTCATGCACCCACTAGAGGGAGCTCTACATCAGTCTTGGTCTCCACCAATCAGCAAGGAGAACTCTTCTAGCCCCCGGATGCAGTGCTTAGAGCGCCCTCAAATGATGGACTCGGAGTACTGCACCGGAGTACTGCATCTTTGTGTGATTGATGCACATGAATGTATCTTACTGTACTTATTGAGTCTGTTTCTAAGACAACCTTTATGATGGACCATGGCGTGTGGTAGTGAGTATTAGCGCGTCGCCTCTGAGCCCCGTGTTGGTCTCTCCCTCTAGAGACGTACGTCTGCTGCAGTGGTACTGGTAAGTACAGGCCGGCACAGGGTGGAGGTTGGTGGATGGAGGCAGTACCTGAAACGCTGGGTCTGGTGGTGCAGGGGTCCAGTGTAGCGGCGGGCCGTCTGGTACAGCTGGGTCAGCAGCGCCTGGCCCGTCTTCTGGCTGGGGTTGTTGGCGAACTTGACCGTGATGGGCTCTGCTGCCCCCAGGGGCTTCTGGCCGTTCAAGCCCTTGATGGCCTCCTCAGCCTCGTTCCTCTTGTCGAAGCGGATGAAGCCCACCCCTCTGGATAGGCCTGCTCCGGAATCAACCAGAACCAGGTCAGCACACGGCCCACTCACGCAACATCTCCACTCACACGCCATATCCACACTCACACCACCTCTTCACACCTCCGACAGAGCACTGCTGCATTCCTGCTGTGTTTTATAGTTACATTAATATAGTTTTAAAGGTTAATTAACATTTTCCCTGAAAAAAGGTCACAATCTTATTTGCTGTTTATCATTATGTTCTTATTTGGGGTTGCATAATGGTACTGGATGAACATTATTTCATTTTACAGTGTGTGTACAGCTGATATAACAGTAACAACAGCACCTGACAACAAGCGTTTCATTTAACGTGCATGTATAAGCTACATATGGATGTGCACTGACTGTACACACAATTGCAGTGACATTAAAAATCCTCTTGACTCTTGACTAGACATTGAAATCTAAACTAAAAGTGATCTCCACTAGATTTCGTTCATCATTAATCATGTTCATAATTTCATACGATTATACCACAGTGTCGGAGCCCTGTCATGGTGACCCACTGCTCTGCACGGTCACTCTGTCCCAGCAAGCTTGGTCCACACCATAAAAGATTCACCAGCTAAGCGGCTGCACCAGGTGTGTCGCAGCTGACAGACCTGACGTGTCCAGAGCAGCGGGTCCCCAGGGCTGCCAGCGGGAGGCGCTGTGGAGCGCTGCGTCCTGCTAGGGCAGCGCGGGGAGGGAGAGGCTGTACCTGTGACCTGGTCCACCAGGATGCGTGAGGTGATGATACGTCCGTACTGGGAGAACAACTGCTCCATGTCCTTCTGACTCATGGTCTTGGGCAGGCCGCTCACGTACAGGTTAGCGTCGCGGATAGACGCCGAGCTGGGTCTGGCGTAGGACACCTAGCACACCAGCACGGTAAATAACCCGTTAAACACACACACACACACACGCACGCACACACACAGTTCCCAGCGTCTGGAGTGTAATCTGATGTACACTCTTCAGCTGTTAAGGCTCCTCGGCCTCTCCGCTACATACGCCACCCCCCCGACGGCGCCAGCGAGACGCAGACGCCCACTCGCCTTCCTTCCCTTTCATCCGCACCGTCTCCCAGCCTGGCACCCTCCCACGTGCCCCGAACGCACCCCCCTCGTCCCCCACGCTGCCTCCTGATCCCGGGGCCCCCGTGTGTGGCACCACACCCCTGCGGCCCCCACGCCTCCACACACACGCCCCCTCCATCTGAAGTCTGGCCGTTGGAGGAGCTCTAATGGGAGCGCGTCCCTGCTGCTCGGGATCACGGGCCCGCCGTCGAGCACCTCAGGCACTGGAGAGGACGCTCCAGGGCCTCAGATTTGTTTTGACGTTTAAATATTTTTCTTGGTATACTTCCTCACCTAGTGATTGTCTGCACTGATCTAGCTCCTAAAATAAAACTCAATTTCTTCATGAAATATGTTTATTTATGAATTTGTAAGGGAATGTATATGATAGTGATTGATGGCATCATTGTAAGGGGGTGTGTGTGTTTCTTTGTCTTTTTTCTTGGGGGAAAACTGCTCCCCTGGCAACCAGCAAGCCAAGTAAACAACGTGTAAGACACAGAGCGTCCCTGACAACTCGCAAACACACAAACACAACGCACAAACACACACAATGCACAAACACACACACAACGCACAAACACACACACAACGGGCAAACACACACACAACTCACAAACGCTCAGCCCAGTGACCAATGCCGCGAACACACACTTCCTCATTCGTACCTCTCCTACATGTCCATGTGTTGTTTGTTTGAGGAAAGGTTTTCCTTTCAAGTAGTAGCTTGTTTTTGTTTAACACATGACATCTTCTATCATGTCCATTTTGATTTTAGTGAAGCTGTGATGTAGAGTTTCTGATTACTTCTAGTGTGTGTGTGTGTGTGTGTGTGTGCACATTATGGGGGTGTGAGTGGGAGTGGGTATAACTAAGCAGCTGTATTGTTGGGGGACACGGGTTATTGTTGGGTGGGTGTGTGTGTGTGTGTGTGTGTGTGTGTGTATGTGTGTGTGTGTGTGTATGTGTGTGTGTGTGTGTGTGTGTGTGTGTGTGTGTGAGACTGGGCCTGGGCGGTGTTTCTGGGGTGGGGCTGGGTGTTGTGTTGGAAGGCTGGCTGCTGCCCTATAATTAACCCTCTCCCTATCTCTCCCACACTACAGATGGTGCCTGCAGCCCATATGGCCTCTAATCCTGTCACTGGCATTCTGCTCCCCACACTGCCCCGCCCCCTCCCCGCCCCCGCCCCCGCCCCTCTCCCACAATGCCTTATTGACATGGAAAATATGACATTTTCTGGGTTTAAGGATTTGGGTGCAGGAGGTGCTGGGATGCTGAATGCCAGGAAGAGACGTGGAGAAGAGAAACAACACGGCTGGCGATATGAGGAGCATTAACAGCTGTGAGGAGACAGCGTGCGCAACACCGATCCTGCTGAGCTTGGACGCACGTCTACTCCTGTTGTTATTTACATCACGTCGACGCGTTGACACATACAAGTCGTGATATCACGTAGATGGAAACGGGAGAAATAACCGACGGTTACATTCACGCCCTTTTTCTCAGTGCCCTGTTCCTCCTCACTGTTGTGCCAGGGGGCGTCTGTAAACCTTCCCCAGTCTGCGTTTGGTCACAATCTTTGATCTGCTTTGATCAGGTGGGGTTAGCAGGCTGCATGGTCTAATCTCTCTTTCTTCCTAAACCCCAGTTGAAATCACGCCCACCCATCCCCAACTGAATTTGGGGACAAAGGAGACCCTAATTAGCCAAGATTGGAGGCAGATGGGTCTCTCTGCTGCCCCCACCCCAATGCCCTACACTGCACCCCCTAATTACATTTCCATCACAATCACCTCTGCACACAGACCCCTTTGCTTTATGACCTCTGCTCTCGCCTCTCTCTCCCCCTCTGTAGCCCTCCCTCTCTCCCGCATCCCTCTCTCTTCCTCTCTCTCCCATAGTCCTCTCTCTCCCTCTGTATCCCTCTCTCTTCCTCTCTCCCCTCTGTGTTCTCCTCTCCCCCTCCTCCGCCTCTCCTTTCTTCAGTCTCTGTTGTTCCTCCACCCACCCCCCCCCCCGTTCCCTCCGTCCCGTCTGTCTCCCCCTTCCTCTTTTTCTTTGCTTCTTGCCCCTTGGCGGGGGGTTATTCAGGAGCGCCACACTCTCTCACCTTGATTGTTTTTGTCTGCAGTTTGAGACCGTTGAGAGTGTTGATGGCTTTGTCAGCGTCATTGGGGTCGACGTAGTTTACGAAGCCGTAGCCCAGACTCTGACCTGTGGTATGACCGAAACAGTCAGTCAGAGGCCAACATGTGTGCACACACGCGTGCTGTGACATCACCGGGCTCTATTCTCTGTGCAGGTGGAGGAGGGGGCGTGACCTGTGATCTTATCTCTGACCAGCTTGCAGGACTCGATCTCGCCGATGCTCCCGAACAGACTCTTGAACTCCTCCTGGGTCATGTTCTGAGGCAGGTAGTTGACGATCAGGTTAGTCTTGCTGTCGTCTGTGGCACCGTTGGTACTGATGACGGGGCCGTTGGACATGCTGGTTCCACTCGGACCATTGGACACCTGAGTTTCCATGGTGCTGATTATCTGTGAAGGGAACACATGGTAAGTCTTTCCTGTGCGTGTGACCGCGTGGGCGGGATTGGCCTTTGTGTCAGTGAGGCACGCCACTGTGTTTAGAGAGGCTGTATGCCACTGTGTTTAGAGAGGCTGTATGCCACTGTGTTTAGAGAGGCTGTATGCCACTGTGTTTAGAGAGGCTGTATGCCACTGTGTTTAGAGAGGCTGTATGCCACTGTGTTTAGAGAGGCTGTATGCCACTGTGTTTAGAGAGGCTGTATGCCACTGTGTTTAGAGAGGCTGTATGCCACTGTGTTTAGAGAGGCTGTATGCCACTGTGTTTAGAGAGGCTGTATGCCACTGTGTTTAGAGAGGCTGTATGCCACTGTGTTTAGAGAGGCTGTATGCCACTGTGTTTAGAGAGGCTGTATGCCACTGTGTTTAGAGAGGCTGTATGCCACTGTGTTTAGAGAGGCTGTATGCCACTGTGTTTAGAGAGGCTGTATGCCACTGTGTTTAGAGAGGCTGTATGCCACTGTGTTTAGAGAGGCTGTATGCCACTGTGTTTAGAGAGGCTGTATGCCACTGTGTTTAGAGAGGCTGTATGCCACTGTGTTTAGAGAGGCTGTATGCCACTGTGTTTAGAGAGGCTGTATGCCACTGTGTTTAGAGAGGCTGTATGCCACTGTGTTTAGAGAGGCTGTATGCCACTGTGTTTAGAGAGGCTGTATGCCACTGTGTTTAGAGAGGCTGTATGCCACTGTGTTTAGAGAGGCTGTATGCCACTGTGTTTAGAGAGGCTGTATGCCACTGTGTTTAGAGAGGCTGTATGCCACTGTGTTTAGAGAGGCTGTATGCCACTGTGTTTAGAGAGGCTGTATGCCACTGTGTTTAGAGAGGCTGTATGCCACTGTGTTTAGAGAGGCTGTATGCCACTGTGTTTAGAGAGGCTGTATGCCACTGTGTTTAGAGAGGCTGTATGCCACTGTGTTTAGAGAGGCTGTATGCCACTGTGTTTAGAGAGGCTGTATGCCACTGTGTTTAGAGAGGCTGTATGCCACTGTGTTTAGAGAGGCTGTATGCCACTGTGTTTAGAGAGGCTGTATGCCACTGTGTTTAGAGAGGCTGTATGCCACTGTGTTTAGAGAGGCTGTATGCCACTGTGTTTAGAGAGGCTGTATGCCACTGTGTTTAGAGAGGCTGTATGCCACTGTGTTTAGAGAGGCTGTATGCCACTGTGTTTAGAGAGGCTGTATGCCACTGTGTTTAGAGAGGCTGTATGCCACTGTGTTTAGAGAGGCTGTATGCCACTGTGTTTAGAGAGGCTGTATGCCACTGTGTTTAGAGAGGCTGTATGCCACTGTGTTTAGAGAGGCTGTATGCCACTGTGTTTAGAGAGGCTGTATGCCACTGTGTTTAGAGAGGCTGTATGCCACTGTGTTTAGAGAGGCTGTATGCCACTGTGTTTAGAGAGGCTGTATGCCACTGTGTTTAGAGAGGCTGTATGCCACTGTGTTTAGAGAGGCTGTATGCCACTGTGTTTAGAGAGGCTGTATGCCACTGTGTTTAGAGAGGCTGTATGCCACTGTGTTTAGAGAGGCTGTATGCCACTGTGTTTAGAGAGGCTGTATGCCACTGTGTTTAGAGAGGCTGTATGCCACTGTGTTTAGAGAGGCTGTATGCCACTGTGTTTAGAGAGGCTGTATGCCACTGTGTTTAGAGAGGCTGTATGCCACTGTGTTTAGAGAGGCTGTATGCCACTGTGTTTAGAGAGGCTGTATGCCACTGTGTTTAGAGAGGCTGTATGCCACTGTGTTTAGAGAGGCTGTATGCCACTGTGTTTAGAGAGGCTGTATGCCACTGTGTTTAGAGAGGCTGTATGCCACTGTGTTTAGAGAGGCTGTATGCCACTGTGTTTAGAGAGGCTGTATGCCACTGTGTTTAGAGAGGCTGTATGCCACTGTGTTTAGAGAGGCTGTATGCCACTGTGTTTAGAGAGGCTGTATGCCACTGTGTTTAGAGAGGCTGTATGCCACTGTGTTTAGAGAGGCTGTATGCCACTGTGTTTAGAGAGGCTGTATGCCACTGTGTTTAGAGAGGCTGTATGCCACTGTGTTTAGAGAGGCTGTATGCCACTGTGTTTAGAGAGGCTGTATGCCACTGTGTTTAGAGAGGCTGTATGCCACTGTGTTTAGAGAGGCTGTATGCCACTGTGTTTAGAGAGGCTGTATGCCACTGTGTTTAGAGAGGCTGTATGCCACTGTGTTTAGAGAGGCTGTATGCCACTGTGTTTAGAGAGGCTGTATGCCACTGTGTTTAGAGAGGCTGTATGCCACTGTGTTTAGAGAGGCTGTATGCCACTGTGTTTAGAGAGGCTGTATGCCACTGTGTTTAGAGAGGCTGTATGCCACTGTGTTTAGAGAGGCTGTATGCCACTGTGTTTAGAGAGGCTGTATGCCACTGTGTTTAGAGAGGCTGTATGCCACTGTGTTTAGAGAGGCTGTATGCCACTGTGTTTAGAGAGGCTGTATGCCACTGTGTTTAGAGAGGCTGTATGCCACTGTGTTTAGAGAGGCTGTATGCCACTGTGTTTAGAGAGGCTGTATGCCACTGTGTTTAGAGAGGCTGTATGCCACTGTGTTTAGAGAGGCTGTATGCCACTGTGTTTAGAGAGGCTGTATGCCACTGTGTTTAGAGAGGCTGTATGCCACTGTGTTTAGAGAGGCTGTATGCCACTGTGTTTAGAGAGGCTGTATGCCACTGTGTTTAGAGAGGCTGTATGCCACTGTGTTTAGAGAGGCTGTATGCCACTGTGTTTAGAGAGGCTGTTTGCCACTGTGTTTAGAGAGGCTGTATGCCACTGTGTTTAGAGAGGCTGTATGCCACTGTGTTTAGAGAGGCTGTATGCCACTGTGTTTAGAGAGGCTGTTTCCGAACCACTCCTGTGTCCCCTTATGGCCTGGTGGAAAGTCAGTGTGTCTGAATGGTTCAGCAGTGCATGGGGTCAAAGCCCATCCTCCCAGCTCTGCTGTGCTGTCTCTGTCTCTGCGCTGTCTCTCTGCTGTCTCTGCGCTGTCTCTGTACCATCTCTGCACTGTCTCCATGCTGTCTCTGCTGTATCTGTGTTGTGTTTGTGCTCTCTACAGGCTCAATGTTAGATCTGCAGTTTGGCGCCGCCCTAATGGAGGAAGATGGGCTGACACGCAGCATGACCATGCAAACCAAAAATATGCATAAATTAGACTGGAACATTTGAGAAAAGTGTGAGGATGTGTGCCATGATTGATTGTGTGTGTGTGTGTGTGTGTGTGTGTGTGTGTGATCTGTTGCTGTGGACTAATTTGGCCTATGGGTTATTTTCAAAGCACAGATGTCAGCTGGACAGTGGTGACTCTTCTCTGGGTTATTTTCATTACCATCTACTTCACTAATGACCAGTGTTGCCATAGTTACTTTGAAACAGTAATCCGACTACTGACTACTGACTACTTCTTTAAAAAGTAACTCAGTTAAGTTACTGACTACTTGCTTTTAAAAGTAACTAAGTTAGATTACTTTTAGTTACTTTCAGCAGAGGCTGATCCCCCGCCCCTATAACATGAAAATGACTAGTTCTGCCAATACTCACTTTATTGACATGTATTTTAACCGGAACATCAAAAATGACACTGGCATTTGTAAACTTTTTCTTGAAATAGGCTTACATGTTTTTTAAATAAAAAATAAATAAGACAGTCTTTCTGTTCAACTCCGCCCACTTACAGGGTTGCCAACTCTCACGCATTGAGCGTGAGACACACGCATTTGACCGTCTTCACACGCTCTCACGCCACACTTCCGATATCTCACGTCGAAAAAAAATCTAGTTTATTTACCTCCGATCCACATCTATGATTCAATGAGTTACTCGCTCTGGCGCCAATCACCGGCGACCGATAGATCGCGATACTGAATTTAGTCCATTTTACACCCCGCCCCCGATAACAATTTACGTTCGCCACCCCCCCCCCCCCCTGTTTTTCTTCAGATTTGACGTTGTTTTTGAAGGTAGACAGCACTCTGTCGCCAGCACAGAGTGTACAACGGACCTTAATGTTGTCATCCTTAGCCGAAATAAAATCAAAATAATGCCTGTATTTCCAGCTGCTAAAGGCGAACTTCTCTCCTTCCATATTGTTCACGTCTGACTTTGGCGTCGCACAGCAGGATGACATAACCGCGTAAGAAACATGTAGCCAAAAAATAAGAATGAGTAAATATAACCTACGTTCCCCCGAAATGCAGAAATAGTAACGCACAATGTTTTAGATAAGTAACTTTAATCTGACTACTAGTTTTTAAATAGTAGTTGCGTTAGACTACTCGTTACTGAAAAAAGTAGTCCGACTACAGTAACGCGTTAATAAGTAACGCGTTACCGGCATCACTGCTAATGACAACTTTCATATCTTTACTTTTTGTATTTATGTTTTTACTGAATGTGCCTACTGTATGATACATATTAGCAACATTTCATTTGAGGACTTAAGTTAAATCCTCTAAAAATTTTGTATGTGTTTTGAATCTGCATTTGTTCCAGTGTTGTGAGCAGCTGTAAGTCAGTGGTGTTTGAGTGTTTGAGTGTTTGAGCGTTTGAGTGTTATTGTGTGCGTAAGAGTATTAGTCAGCCTCAGCTGAGGAAGAGCACGGTCTTGTTCACAGAATAACCCCAGGGGTGGGACGAGGAAGCACTCACACCCAATTAATGCTGCGTCTCTGATCTGGGACTTTAATAAGAAATGTCACTGTTGAACAGCTGATTTCACTAAAATCCATTTTACCATTGGTATTCCTGTATAAAACTGCCAGTATGTGTTTGTAGAGGAAGCGTTTGTCTGCTAGTTGTGGTCCCTGCTCGTCCTCCTCCTCTTCGTCGTGGATCTGACACTAATCCCAGTCCCCTGGTTTCACCCTCCTGTGAAATCATGTCTTCTTGACTTGAGCCTTACCTCTAACCAGGTTGCCCAGGTAACAGTAGCTTGACGACTGTTGCTATCGCCTGGCTTTGGCTCACTTTTAGCAGCGCGTGTATGTGTGCGTGATGTATGTGTGTATGTTTTAATATGCGTGTGTGTGTGTATGTGTGTGTGTTCACCAAGAGGAAAGCAATTTAGAATGGTCTCTGTCAGTGTAATATCACTTTCCTTTGTTAGTAAATTAAATAACCCTTCTGTGCTGAGCAAAATGTAGATCACAGGCAAACTGACACTGACTAGCAAAACAGTGCAAGTGAAAAATCGATCCTTCTATCCTCCACATGTCCATTTTCCCCATGACATAAAGATTCAGAATATGTCCTAAGATGTTGATAATGCACAACGCCAACACCAAACACGAGCAGGCAGATGGAGCACGGCAGGCAGGTGGAGCACGGCAGGCAGGTGGAGCACGGCCTGCCACCGTGTCAGGACTGAACCAAGCCCCCCACACCCTGAACACCCTTCCCCACCAACACCAACCGTTACATAACGGAGATGAGGAGGAGGAGGAGAGTGTTTGGTCCCCAAGTCCGTGACTCACACACACACGGCTGACGAGACGCTGCACCGCTTGGCAAAGCTTCCAGGCGAGCAGGAAGTTCAGTGGCGAGGGCCGAAACCACGGCGACGCCGGATGACGGGTGCGTCACGGTGGCACCGTGGGCTGTTACGCGGAGGACGCCTGCCTCACACTCACCTTGCGCTGGCTTCTCTTATCCTGGCCTCTGCTTCCCTACTTCAAGTGACCTGGAGGATTTTCCATCATTTAACACTCTGCATCAGGCTTGCACATGTAGGCACGGGCCCAGACTTGCATGCAAAACAATCTGAGGCCATCCATGCAGCCAGATGGTCCCTTACTGACTACTTCTCTGACTCATACAACCTAGTTGGCACATTCTTTCACAATCCTAATCCCAATCCCAATCTCAGACAGGCAAAACAGGGCTGCTGTAATGTTCCTGCTGTTATAGCAGCACTGCAAACAACCAGGCATAGCTATTCATGTTCAGGGCTTGTGAGTGTGTGTGAGAGCATGTAATGTAAAATTGTAGACCGACAGACTGAAAATGTTTTAAATGAAAACATTAATTGTAACCAAAAATTTGATGGAACTAAATGTTGTTGTTAGGAGTTTTTTTAAGAGTTAATTGTTTAGTTGTGAAATCTATGTCGTTATATCAAGAAATATGACCTGAGGCATATTTACTTGTTACCAACATTTATTCATAGAACTCTGTTTTGCAAAAAAATATATATATTTACTTCATCTTTACTATGTGCTGGTTTGCCTCTTTTCATAGAATATAAATGCGCCATTTCGTCTCATTAGAGTCACTGGTTATAAAGATAAAGATAAAGATAAAGTGAAACCAAATGTACACAATCGTTCAAAACTGCCGCCAAAGAGCGCCGTGTGAACCGCTGCAGCACGTCATTTACTTAATGTCCTTGTACTGCGAGGAAGCCATTTTCTGAAAAGAATTGTGCTTCTTCGCAAAGTCTCGCGAGATCAGCAAACACCAATTTGACTTTAATAAAACAGTTGTATGTTATTTTTCAATGCCTCCACGAATAATAGTTTTTAAATAATATGTTTAATAATGAGCGTTGGTTTGTTCTTATAAAGACAGGGAATACATGAAAATGCCCCATAGTGACGATACTTTTATTCCTCGTATTTAAAAAAATGTAAGTGTTTGGTCTCCGGACTGAAAATGTAAATGTCAGGTTGTCAACAGGCCGTGTCAGTATCATAGATTACAGGATTATCCTAAACAAAGAACATTAGGCACACTCTCGCTGCAGCTTAGAGGATCACAACGGCAGCTGTAAAGATACAGGACACAAGTCAAATCTCCAGCATTCACGAGCAAACGCCTAACGGATAAATCCGCTCTTCAGCTTTGAAACTATTAGGTGTATAAAACAATTGGGTTCGTTTTGGTTTGAGGGGAAAGTATAATTTATCAGGAAACTTGACGATTTTACACAAACGCCTGCCTTTTCTGTTTAGGTGTAAATAATGACTTTTAAAAATTATAATTAAAAAATCGAAAACGCGAACGTTCGTGTAGAGGCATTACATGGGGTGTTAAAACCGTGTTTGGGCGCTATCCAGAGTGCTGAAGTTGGGGGCGACTGAAAGGGTTTCCCCTTCGCAGGGACAGCCTATTTGCCCTGTCCAAAACAGGCTTTAAAATTATCCCACCAACCCTAGGCGCTCGCGGTGTGGTTATTAGGTTCATCGCAATTAAGGCATTTTCATTTAAAGCGAAGGCTTCGATTCTTAATTTACCCCAGCTATCCGAAACGTTTAAATCGTTATCCCCTCTCCCTTTGATTGCGTGAGGACATGTGTGCTCTGTAGGCATTCATAAATCCAAGAGCCTTTTTGCTGAATAAACGTATTGACACAACCAAACAAAAGCGCCACCCGTTCCTCCTCTTCTCGCGCTCAGAGACCATGGCAGCACTATGAATATTAATGTAAACAGTGGCGCTTTGTGTCGAGGCCACAGGCTGCGGGACTCTTCGCGAACAATGAACATCACAACTGCCTCTAGTCTCTCTCCTTCCAACACAATAATAATAATAACGGTAGTAGCAGTATTAACGACAATAATAATAACAATAATGACGACGAAAATAATAATAACAATAATAATAATAATAATAATAATAATAATAATAATAATAATAATACATTTTGTTTTGTTGTTGTAACACGTTATAAAAACAATACCCTCTATTGTGGTTTTATTGTTTAGGTTTAGGCAACGAGCATGCTTTATATCCCTATAAGGTAATAATTGAAATTTGTATTTCTTTATGCATTACGGGCGTCATTTTGAACCCGCCACTGACTCATTATTTATTTCTACTGTGACGTAAATGTGGATGAAAGTGTTTGTGTTACACACCTTAACGCAGGCGGCCATGACCCTGCTGGGATGACAGCCTACTGGATCTAATCCAGTCCTGTGTTTCTTCCTTGATATGAACAAACCTACTCATTTAGATATACCAATATGAGCGTTACTCCGAGCTTTACATTTGGGTATTTTACTGTTTGTCATTTGTTATGTCTTTGTCCTTGGACTTGTGTAAGCGCGTCGAGAAGGTTATCTGACTCAACGGATTTATTTGCTTGGCACTGCGGTAGAGGAATGCTCGCGGACGACTGCGGAACATGTGGAAGGGGCGGGGGACGCTGCGCAGGCCTGCTATCGACTTCCTCGTTCATCGTAAATATAAAATCACAAAGTTTTCTTTATTGAGACTAATGCACTTGATTGTAAACAATAAACTGGTGATATGGGACGTAGAATCTATTGGGGTCTAAACATATTAATAGCACGAGCCGTCCTTTGTGTGAGGTCAGCTGTCATCCTAAACATAACGACCTCGAGCGCATCCTTGATCTGTAGGCGAGGCGCGCGGATGCGGGCTTAGGTGAGGCCCTACGGTTGTGGCGTGCTGCAGTTTCTGCTGGTTGGCATTTGCAGGCCACGTGTAATTATCTTTCAGCAAGGCATAGACTACACAATTTCGCAAACATGTTTCGATGTCTCATCTTTTGATGAAAATGCCAAAGCTTCAATTGACACAAGCCTTCAATTGACGTCTAAAATATAATCTATATGATCTGTTAAACAAGTTGTAAATGTATCGGACAATAACCTGTGGATAATGTATTAAGGATTTCTCTGCTATAATGTAAATATGTAGGTTTTATGTTGCATACTTTCGAGAAGTCCGACACGCAACCTGCCAGCGCGTGCCATCGCCTAGACTTTGAACGAAGATGACACGCCCAAAATGCTCTCCGGACTGCCTTTGTATTTCTAATTAAATCATGATTACTTAAGCGGGAATTCCTGTAGCTAGTTCATTTTAAATATTTTACATTTTAAATGTCACTCGGAATATTGAAGTCTTTGATATTTCCATGTCATGTGCTCAGCTGCGTCGTAACGAGAACCCTTAAGATTATTTGACTTGCCTGGTTCAGTCCCAACCAAAAGATGCGTAATAGGCTATCTCCCCTCCCCCTCCCACTCTCCGAATGACTCGACCCTTTTCTTTGCCTTGCTCTCTGTGGGCTCTGAGCCTCCGAGGCATCATGTTTTGTCTCAGAAATTCGTCTCGAGCATCCTTTTGCTGCGCAAGGCAGTTAGAGAAAGGCAGTACGCCCCCATCGTCGCACAACTGCACGCGGCCTCGATGCCCCAAACGCCCTTCTCTGCCTTTCCAGCACCCTTCGCTATTTCTGCAGAATTCCGAAGCGCGCGCGCCGAGACATATCGCACAATTGCTCAAATGTTGTGATGATGAACAAAAACATAAAATGTGCGATCAGATGTGCATTTGAAATACGTGATGATAAATACGCAAAAAGACAGAAGGAGGCACCGTTAACGATGCTCCACAGAAAACGTCGAAGGAGCGAGCTTTAGTGCCTCCAGCCACTGCGCATCCCCGTATCACGTTACTAATACCCTCAACTGATCGTTAATCTTGTTTACACAATCCGATTTGGGGGAATGTCAGTATGTATATAAGCTATATTTTCTTAATGTTGTATTTATATTTCTGGAATTATGCAGTTGCCTACAAGCCAGATTCAACAGTAATATTGGAATAAAAAAAAAAAACCAGTAAAGTCAGATTTGCAAATAATATGTCTTGCTCCATATAGAAGTCCTCCACACACAATGAAATATGGGAGGGTGCTGTAATAATTTGTGTGTGTTGCTACAATAGCTCCCCTGCAAACAAGACAAAAAAGGAATACGTACAGTAACCATTCTTGTACAAAGATGAGCGAGATCTAGGTCCTTCGGTCCACAGGTCTTCAGGCCAGCTGGAGGGTTACTATGCTCTGGCCTGGTTGATATGTGGTTCAAATAAACAAAATTTCAATTTCCGAAATCAAAAGAAAAAAAAAAGAAAAAAGGAAAAAAGAGCTGTGTCTTCGGTGGGATTCTCAGCCCGGTGATCGTAGGTTTCCTCAAACCGAGAGAAAATGAGGAGAAAAGGGTTTTCTTCTGGACGATGATGATGATGATGATGAGAGAGAGAGATTTCTCTCCACGCGGCGTGGGCGATGGTTCGGAATGGGAAAAAAAAGAGAAGAAGAGATCCCCGGTAGGGTGTGTCCAGGGGAGGGTGTTGTGGCTCGGACGATGTGCGCACGCGCAAGTGTGTGCGTGTGTGTGTGTGTGTGTGTTTCCCAGCTCCTCGCAGTCTCCTTCTGTGACTCTGCTGCAATGTTCTTCTTTTATGTGTCCTTCTGCCAGGAAAATCTGGCTCCTGATTGGCTAATTGGGAAGGGAGGGCACTACAAGACAGCCATTGCTATGCACTGTTCTCCCATTATCCCCTTCAGGAGAGATCACACCCCCCCCCCCCCCCCCCCCCCCCCCCACACACACACACACACACACACACACACACACACACACACACACACACTCCCCCAGACCCTGTCTCTTCACTCCTTCCCTCTGCCCTGTCCCCCCGCCACCACATACATACTCACTCCCCTAGATCCCGGCTCCCCCCTACACACACACACACACACACACACACTCCACACTCACATGCAGAGATGCAAGAATAGAGCTCCACCTGCACCTTCAGAACAGATGGGTGCAGTGAAGACAAGAGCCCTGTCTTTCTCTCTCTCTCTGCTCTTTTTTTCTTGTATCTGTCCTTCTTTCTGCCTTATTCTGTTTTCCTTTCACTAATCCTGCTATGTTGTGCCCTTGGGTCTGCCATGCTGAGCCTACTTTCTGCTTGCAGACTGCCACTGTCACTAGCCAATGGCTTAGCGAATACCCAGACAAACAGGAAAACAGAGGGAGCTCTGTCCAATAAGAAGCCACGTTGTAAACAAAGTTATGGGATGAGCGATTTCACTCTACCTACAAGCAGCATGAAGGTGTGTTAGAGAGTTAAAAGTAGTTTCATTTTGTATGGATTTTTGGTGGAGTAATAATCAACTGTATACTGTATACAGTTTTACGGTATAACACGATTTCTCCTGTATGCAGTTTTATGGTATACACCCAATTTCTCATGTATACAGTTTTACAATATACACTCAATTTCTCATTTACAGTATACAATTGATTTCTCCTCTACACTCGATTTCACATGTATGCAGTTCAACTTTTTAATTGTCTAATAGACACAGAGATTTGCCAGAATTATTAATTACAATAAATGATTACAAGGATGCCTGCAAATTTGGAAAACAGTAGTTAATGTCATGAAGCTGTCATGCAGCATATCTTGTGACACCTCTGGTGTTTCTTGATGACACTAGAAGTGGCTCAGGACGTGTGAGTAAGTGGTTTTGGGTTACACACTGAAGATCAGAGAACTGCTGATTACAGTCTTCTTCGACCACTACAGGACTTTAATATCCTATCAGATGGACCAGTACTAATTCTTTAAGGAGGGTGGTTGTTTATGTCTGATGCTTATCATGTTTATCTAGTAAAATACAAACATCAAATAGCTAAGGTTGCTTAGTGCTATAACATACAGCCAGGAAGGGCAATTAAATAATATGTAACAGCACATTATAGAACATTGTATATATTAAACAATGACATCATCATAGAACATTGTATATATTAAATAATGACTTCATCATAGAATATTGCATATATTAAATAATGACATCATCATAGAACATTGTATATATTAAACAATGACATCATCATAGAACATTGTATATATTAAATAATGACTTCATCATAGAATATTGCATATATTAAATAATGACGTCATCATAGAACATTGTATATATTAAACAATGACCTCATCATAGAACATTGTATACAGTATTTGAAATAATTACATCATCATAGAACATTGTATATATTTAATTATTTCCTCATAAAACATTGTATATATTAAATAATCACTTCATCATAGAACATTGTATATATTAAACAATGACATCATCATGTAACATTGTATATATTAAATGACCATCATAGACCATTGCATATATTAAATAATCACTTCATCATAGATGTCACGGTACGGCGGCCCCCTACTGGTCGCCCCCGTCTACAGCAGCAGCTTGTCCTGTGGGTGTGGCGTCGTCCCTCAGGTGGGCGGAGCCCGCGATCCGTCTCACCTGAGGGTCGTTTGTTCGTCTATATATGTCTTGTCTTTGTACCAGTTGACTGCTGGTTATTATATCCTTAATTCGGATCAGTTCACGGGTTTTGGTTTGCGCACTTTACATATTAAACCATCCTATTTCCCTGAGACTTGGCGTGATCGCTTCCATTTATTTTCGCTCACCCTACCCGTCACAATAGAACATTGTATATATTAAATAATGATGTCATCATAGAACATTGTTTATATTAAACAATGACATCATCATATATTGTATATATTAAATAATGACCATCATAGTACATTGTATATATTAAATAATGACCATCATAGTACATTGTATATATTAAATATTGACATCATAGGACATTGTATATATTAAATGACTACATCATAGAACATTCTATATATTAAATAATCACTTCATTATAGAACATTGTATATATTAAACAATGACCTCATCATAGACCATTGTATATATTAAATAATCACTTCATCATAGGACATTGTATATATTAAACAATTACATCATCATAGAACATTGCACAAATTAAATAATCACTTCATCATTGAACATTGTATTTATTAACAATGACATCATCATAGAACATTGTACATATTAAACAATGACTTCATCATAGAACATTATATATATATTAAATAATGACCATCATAGAACATTGTATATATTAAATAATGACTTCATCATAGAACATTGTATATATTAAATATTTGTCATAATAGAGCATTGTATATAGTCAATAATGATGTTATCATAAAACTTTGTAACAATACAATATTTAATGGCTGGCTAATCTGAGTTTGTAACCTGTGTTACGGTTCTATGTTGCTAGACATAGAAGTCAAAAGTAGTTCCCATAGAAACCCTTTTTGGGACAGATGAAGACCATAATGTTAATGTTTAGGTGAATATGTAGAGTACTGAAAAATATCCCTGTCCTCCTTTGAAATATACCCCTGTCCT
The DNA here is from genome assembly GCF_052324685.1 of Brachyhypopomus gauderio. Classification (NCBI taxonomy): domain Eukaryota; kingdom Metazoa; phylum Chordata; class Actinopteri; order Gymnotiformes; family Hypopomidae; genus Brachyhypopomus; species Brachyhypopomus gauderio. The sequence continues at coordinate 481,267 of NW_027506953.1, forward strand.
CCTTTGAAATATTCAACTGTCCTCCTTTGAAATATACCTATGTCTTCCTTTGAAATATACCACTGTCCTCCTTTGAAATATACCCATGTCCTCCTTTGAAATATACCCATGTCTTCCTTTGAAATATACTCATGTCCTCCTTTGAAATATACCACTGTCCTCCTTTGAAATATATCCCTGTCCTCCTTTGAAATATACCCCTGTCCTCCTTTGAAATATACCACTGTCCTCCTTTGAAATATATCTGTCCTCCTTTGAAATATACCCCTGTCATCCTTTGAAATATACCACTGTCCTCCTTTGAAATATACCACTATCCTCCTTTGAAATATACCCCGTCCTCCTGTGAAATATACCCATGTCCTCCTTTGAAATATACCCATGTCCTCCTTTGAAATATACCCCGTCCTCCTTTGAAATATACCCATGTCCTCCATTGAAATACCCCTGTCCTCCTTTGAAATATTCAACTGTCCTCCTTTGAAATATACCCATCCTCCTTTGAAATATACTCCTGTCCTCCTTCAAAATATACCACTGTCCTCCTTTGTAATATATCCCTGTCCTCCTTTGAAATATACCCATGTCCTCCTTTGAAATATACCACTGTCCTCCTTTGAAATATACCCCTGTCATCCTTTGAAATATACCCATGTCCTCCTTTGAAATTTACCCATGTCCTCCATTGAAATATATCCTTGTCCTCCTTTGAAATATACCACTGTTGTCACGTTGAGGACCCCGGCCCCTCCCTTTTGGGCGTGTGTATACGTAGTCCACGTGCTTTGTCTGCGTCTGTGGAACTCCGGTGGTGAGGGCTATGTCGCGTGATAATCTGTCTCACCTGTGAATCGTCTCGTAATCACGTGGGGCTAATGTGGTCTGTCTATTTAATGTGCGCTCGCGCAGTGTCCTGTGCTCGTCGTTGTCTAAGTTTACACGTTGCTGTGTGTGTGAGAGTTGTATGTTGCTCGTGCGCTATTGCGCAATCTTTGTAAATAAACAAAGTGACGTCAGTCCAAAGAGGACTCTGTGTGTCGTCCTTCGCCGACCCACGAACGTCACAGAACGACGAGCCGACCAGAGACACCAGGACCATGCCGGGCTACGCAACCCGGCCGAAGAAGGCAACTTGCCCGAGTAAGCGGCGTCACCTCGCTTCGTCCTCCCCCCCCCCATGCCGCGACTCTACGCCAACTCTGGCGCGGCTGAAGCAGGACCCCGAGTGCGCCTACATACTTTGCGCGGCTCGGGAGACCTCCATACCAGAGTTGGTGGAGGAGTACCGCAAGACAGCGGCGCGGGTGTGGCAAGAGAGACACTCCGCGCCTCCACGGGAGCTCTCGCCCATACGGGTTAATGTCCCCGAGCTATACGGGACAGGGACGACACCAAAGGGCGAGCTCGAGGGGGACTCCTCCCCGCGCCACAAGATCGGACCCACGCAGGAGCAGCTGGAGACAGACCCAGTCTGTGCGTCCCTGCTGCGACAGGCGCGGGTGCACCACGACCCCGAGGCGGCGGAGAAGCTCCGCCAGGAGGCGGTGCGGCTTTGGAGGGAGTACAACCCCTCTACATCCAGGGAGCCCTCACCCCTGCGGGTAGGCTCCTTCGCGCTCTGCGGGGTGGAAAGGACCCCCGAGAGTGAGTTTGGGGAGGGGGATTCCTCAGGCGAGGAGGAGGAGCAAGAGGACGAGGAGGAAGCTTACCCTCCGTCGTTATACGACGCCTCCACGGTGGACTACGGGGAAGAGGAGGAGGAGGAGGAGTCCGAGGAAGAGGACTACCTCCCTCCGCCCGTAGGTGCCTCTACCACCGTGGAGGAAGGCGAGGAGCAAGAGTATGGCGAGGAGGAGTACCCCCCGTCGGAGTGCTCTGCTTACCCCGAGGAGGACGGTGGGGAGGAAGAGGAAAACGGGGATTACCCTCCGTCCGAGGGCTCCTTTACCGAGGAGGAGAGCCCTCCCCCCTCGGAACTGTCAGTCGAGACGGTGAAGAGGAGGAGGAGTCCAGAGGCGGGCTCATCCCCCGAGCGCTCCCCAGCCAGCGACATGGACTGTTCCCGGGGTGGCAGCTCGGGGCAGCCCATGAGCTGGAGCCGTGGCAGTGAGGAGGAGATGGAAGCGGAGGAAGCCACTCCCACTGCCAGGTCCGGAGGGAGATCCCTGGGCGAGGAGGGATTCCCGTACGGCCCACCGAGGGGTGGGGCCAACCGCGCTGCACCTGGCGCGTCGGCCAACCGCGCTGCACCTGGCGCGTCGGCCAACCGCGCTGCACCTGGCGCGTCGGCCAACCGCGCTGCACCTGGCGCGTCGGCCAACCGCGCTGCACCTGGCGCGTTCGCCAGCCGCGCTGCGCCCGGTGGAGGGTTTGCAGCAAGGGCAGGAGGAGCACCGCCCATCGCAGCGCCTGCAGCACCAGTGGCTCCCGATCTCACTCCCCTCATCGCTCTCCTTCTGGCGCGCAGCCTGGCGCCTGTTTCGTGTGTGTGTGTGCCTGTGTTCGTAAGTCTACCTGTATGTGTACCAAACCCCCTCTTCCCGTTTGTGTCTATGTGTGTAAGCGTGCCTGTTTGTGTGTTTGTGACCGTGCCGTTGTCTAACGTCTTTTCCCCTGTGTTCCCAGGGAGGGTGTTCTAGGCGGTCCGTGGTGGACGCTTCACCGAGGGCAGTCACCTCCCAGACGCAGGACTGAGCGCGTCGGATCCGCCCATCGTCGTGGGTTCGGGGCACTCGGTCCTGTTGGCACCCCGGGACGGGTAGTGCCCTTGGAGGGGGCGTCTGTCACGTTGAGGACCCCGGCCCCTCCCTTTTGGGCGTGTGTACACGTTGTCCACGTGCTTTGTCTGCGTCTGTGGAACTCCGGTGGTGAGGGCTATGTCGCGTGATAATCTGTCTCACCTGTGAATCGTCTCGTAATCACGTGGGGCTAATGTGGTCTGTCTATTTAATGTGCGCTCGCGCAGTGTCCTGTGCTCGTCGTTGTCTAAGTTTACACGTTGCTGTGTGTGTGAGAGTTGTATGTTGCTCGTGCGCTATTGCGCAATCTTTGTAAATAAACAAAGTGACGTCAGTCCAAAGAGGATTCTGTGTCTCGTCCTTCGCTGACCCACGAACGTCACAACTGTCCTCCTTTGAAATATAGCACTGTCCTCCTTTGAAATATACCCCTGTCCTCCTTTGAAATATATCCCTGTCCTCCTTTGAAATATACCCCTGTCAGCCTTTGAAATACACCACTGTCCTCTTTTGAAATATACCCATGTCCTCCTTTGAAATATACCCCTGTCAGCCTTTGAAATACACCACTGTCCTCCTTTGAAATATACCCATGTCCTCCTTTGAAATATACTCCTGTCCTCCTTCGAAATATACCCATGTCCTCCTTTGAAATATACCCCTGTCATCCTTTGAAATACACCACTGTCCTCCTTTGAAATATACTCCTGTCCTCCTTTGTAATATACCATTGTACTCCTTTGTGACTTATAATTCAATCTGTTTCCCTCACTGTCGGTACACTGAAACGGATGAGAACATTTAAAAAAAAACTTCAAGGAAGCAGGGTGAGCACATCCGCCTGCAACTCCAGCACATTCACGTTACTCAGGAACATTTTCCTCTGTGTTATGTTAACGTTTTTAAATTAGGTTATTAATTAGGTTATTATTTAAGTTAGATGATAAATTACATGTATTAGCCAGTAAAGTCAAACAGTTCGTGTCTATATGTGGCCTTTAAGTCGAATGTAATTCAAAAGTAATCAATGGTAATTAAAATAAATTAATTTTGTATGATTCTTTTAATTATACTATAAGTTTTAGAATAGTTAGAATACTTAGTGACCTTTCCAAGTATGCAACAGTTGCATAGTGTTTTTTCTGTTTTTCTTTTAAAAATAAATTCAGAGTATTCATCATATTCTAGTAACATATTAATGCATATAAACATTCATTTAGAATAAAGTGAGAAATATTCAGACACAATCCATTTGTTTGCTATGAAATGAGTCCCTCACAGTTTTGTTTAAATACTGTTCATGTCACACAATTCCATAATCATTGGCTCTCACTGTTCTTTTATTATTGCAAAGCCATGAAAATAATGTCCAAAGAGCAGTGAATATCTCTAGACAGCGCATAGTATTTGCATGTTTTAATGCATTAGCATTTTCTTATGTAATGTTGCAATTATAGGCATCCTACAGTAGGTACAATAACCACGAGGTGCTGAATGTTCTAGTGATGTGGAAGGGAGAAGTGCTACTGCCGAAGGGGTCCCTGCTTCTCCACTGGAAGATCAGTGCGCTGATTACAGTAGCTGTCGTCTGCCAAAGACCCCTCCAATCCCCCCACACCACCCCCAGTGTCCCCTGCCTCTCCCTGAGAGGTGGGGGCGTACCGAGACTGGCTGTTTGGTCTCATCTATAATGCATTCCCAGCCCCGGGACATGATGCGTGACAAACGACCTATTTCTGGCCAGACCCCCACCAGGGCCGAACCTCGGGCTGCATGTGAAGGAAGTGTTCCTGAGTGATGATGATGACAGAGACTGGGAAGATTACAATGATGATTTGAACATCTTCATACAAGCATGGTTCAAATGTGTGTGAATATTTTGTGTGTGTGTGTGTGTGTGTGGCATTGCTGGCAGTCAGTGGCGCAAAAAGGGGGCATGCAGCGTATGCAACGCATAGGGGCGCTGCACTAGAGGGGGTGCCAAATCGATGAGATATAATACTTTACAAATAAAAATTTGTGTCCATCTTACGTTCGACACCCCCCCCCCCCCCCCCCGTCAACAACTTTCGTTCGGGGGGCGCCGATAGTATGTTTGCATACACCTCAGAAAGTAAGTAATTGCACCCCTGCTGGCAGTTCTTTGGTGAACATGCACATGCACTGCAATTTAAAAGCCACGTTGAAATGCTGCTTCACATGTAGACAGCACTGAGAACATGTGCTCCCCTGAACGTGAGTCTGGGCTGAGCAGACCATGCTGAGATGGGGCCTGGTCAGATGTGTTTGGCCTGGTCATATCAGTGAGATTGGTTTGGCTTGACCATTTGTTGACTTCCAGGTTAGTAGTGTAGGCACATGGAGGTGAGAGAATCAATGTTCTCTAGTGAGTCTGCTTTGACCCTAATCCCAACCCCAACCCTAATCCCAACCCCAGACCTAACTCTAACCTTAACTCCAACCCTAACCCTAACCCCAGATCTAACTCTAACCTTAACCCTAACCTTAATCCTAAACTTCACCCTAATCCCAACCCCAACCCTAACCCTAACCCTTGATCTTAACTGCTAATTGTCTGGATCGTCACCTGTTTCTCTAGCTTTCTCTCTACATCTCTCTCTGTCTGTCACTCTTTCTTTTCCTCCCTCATTTTCTCTCCTTCTCATTCTCTCTCTCACACTATCCCTCTCACCTTCTCCCCTCCCCCATCATCCTCTCTCTGTCACACTCTTCCTCTCCATTTCTCTCTTCCTCTCAGTTCCTGTCCTGTAGGCCTGTCCCTGTCCATGCGGCCCTGTCTGATTTTTTACATAATTGTCTTGCGTAAGCAGCCTGCAGAGCTTGGATGATATTAGTAGTGATGAATTATTCATGAGGAAAGCTCTTGTTAAGCGTTAATAAGACTAATGCTGTCAGTCTGTCTTAACCCCCCCCTTAACACCCCAACCACATCTACCACATCCCAACCTCACCTACCCACATCTACCACACCCCAACCTCACCTATCCACACCTACCCACACCCCAACCTTACCTACCCACACCTCAACCTCACCTACCCACACCTCAACCTCACCTACCTACACCCCAACCACACCTACCCACACCCCAACCTCACCTACCCACACCCCAACCACACCCATCAACCCTTTACTGTCTCCACACTGTACCAGGCATGCATTTACACGATTGGGCATCTTGTGTGTTTATGAGACCCCAAACAGTGGTGAAAGGTGTGTGTGTGTGTGTGTGTGTGTGTGTGTGTGTGTGTGTGTGTGTGTGTGTGTGTGTGTGTGTGTGTGTGTGCTTGAGGGAGCTACAATGGACTCAGGCGTTGTTCACTCTTAGCCTCCCCCATTTCTCTCTCTCGCTCCCTCTCTCTCTCTCTATCTCTCTCACTCTCCCTCTCTTTTTCTCTCCCCCCCCCTCTCTCTCTCTCTGCCTCTCGCTCCTCTTTAGCGTGAATAAACAAGCCTAATTGTGGACACTCATTAAAGTCTCTGTCTGCCAGGGGTGTGGTGGGGGGGGGGGGGGGGGCCTTCTGAAGCCAGCCCAGAGGTAAGAGGGCATCTGAAGCACCTATTCAGTGCGGCGATTCACAGGTTCAAGCATGGCAGTTGCTTGAAGCCCTGGCTGTCATTTTGGCTGATTATTTGTGATGTTCAGGGCCTCCATAAGAGCAGATTAGCAGCCCCGCCTCTTTTGTTCCTGCGGCCATTAAGCCATAAGAGGCCCGACGGCTGTCTAATGGCACTTTCAACCGCCATGTTGGCCACGCACCTCTCCTCTGTCTTTCTCTGTCCTTTACCAGTCTATATGAACAAGCATTTGATGTGAACAGACTCATAATGAGTTGCATGAAAACATTTTGTAAAGCCACACAGTGCAGTATACTGGGTGAACTGGACAGACTGCTGGGACTACTGGGACTACTGGGACTGCAGGGACCTGCTCTCTGTTCCTCTCGATGCAGCCTTGACCCAAAAGACACATTTATAACCAGGCACCTTTCTTTCTCTTAAATACTAATTATGTGTTGTGCTATACTGACATCACCCAAGATAGTATTTACAGTATCAACTATTTCATTTGAAAGTGCTGTATTTGTGGAGACTGATACAGAACTTGGCATGCTTCATTATTTAATGGAGCTTGTGGGGCTTAATGTGATCAGCTGTTCCATGGCGTCATCTGGAGGGTCTGAACCAGAGCTCTGTAACGATAGTCATTTGTCACATGGTATGCACTCATTTCAGAGGCTTGGTCAAGTACGTGCATTAGCATTTACGTGATAAAAGATACTTGTCACTTAGATTCGTGAAAACCATTCACAATGAACATGTTTGGCCAATGATAGTCAACTTCAAAATACATCAAACATCTGGTGCTTTTATTGTTTTGTTTGATCAAACAATATTAAAGCTTTTTTTTTTTACCCCAGTGATGATGGTAGCCACGGTGACGATGGTAGTGACAGATGGATGATGAAATGGTTCCTGCTTCTAGTTTCATGTGTCAGCGTTTGTATGGTGTCATCATGTATGAGAGTTTGGTAGCTATATTGTAGCGTGGGGTGTGTTATCTGAACATATTGTAGAGCAGCATGTGTTATCTGACTGTATAGTAGTGTGGGGTGTGTTATCTGTATAGTTGTGTGGGGTGTGTTATCTGTATAGTAGTGTGGGGTGTGTTATCTGTATAGTTGTGTGGGGTGTGTTATCTGTATAGTAGTGTGGGGTGTGTTATCTGTATAGTTGTGTGGGGTGTGTTATCTGTATAGTAGTGTGGGGTGTGTTATCTGTATAGTTGTGTGGGGTGTGTTATCTGTATAGTCGTGTGGGGTGAGTTATCTGTACAGTAGTGTGGGGTGAGTTATCTGTATAGTAGTGTGGGGAGTGTTATCTGGACAGTAGTGTGGGGTGTGTTATCTGTATAATAGTGTGGGGTGTGTTATCTGTATAGTAGTGTGGGGTGTGTTATCTGTATAGTAGTGTTGGGTGAGATATCTGTATAGTCGTGTGGGGTGAGTTATCTGTACAGTAGTGTGGGGTGAGTTATCTGTATAGTAGTGTGGGGAGTGTTATCTGTATAATAGTGTGGGGTGAGTTATCTGTGTAGTTGTGTAGGGTGAGTTATCTGTACAATAGTGTGGGGTGAGTTATCTGTGTAGTCGTGTGGGGTGAGTTATCTGTACAGTAGTGTGGGGTGAGTTATCTGTGTAGTCGTGTGGGGTGAGTTATCTGTACAGTAGTGTGGGGTGAGTTATCTGTACAGTAGTGTGGGGTGAGTTATCTGTGTAGTCGTGTGGGGTGAGTTATCTGTACAGTAGTGTGGGGTGAGTTATCTGTATAGTAGTGTGGGGTGTGTAATCCTCTCCCCCCCCCCCCCCCCCCCCCACTCTGTCTCTGTCTTCTCCATGGCAGGACGCAGGTGTTACCTGCAGCTTCCTTGTTTGGCTCCAGAACCAGAACCACACCTCCTCATGACGGTGGTGGCTCAACTCCAGAACCAGCCCCTCCCCCACCATGGCTCCTGAGTTCAGCTCCAGAAATGTCCTACACCCCCCACTACTGCTCCGGCTGGGCTCCAGAACCAGATCCCCTTCCCCCTCCACTGCTCCTGGCTGGGCTCCAGAACCGGACCCACTCCACTGCTTGTTTTGGGCTGTTTCGTGAATAATGGATGTTTCTCAAATTCACCCTTGTGTGTGTTGCTTGGCATTCCTCTTGCTCTCTCTCTCTCTCTCTCTCTCTCTCTCTCTCTCTCTCTCTCTCTCTCTCTCTCTCTCTCTCTCTCTCTCTCTCTCTCTGTGTGTGTGTGTGTGTGTGTGTGTGTGTGTCTGTATTTCTGTATGTCTGTTTGTGTGTCTGTGTGTCTGTATGCCTGTATGTCTGTGTACATGTGTCTGAGTGTCTGAGTGTCTGTGTGTGTGTTTGTGTGTCTGTGTGTCTGTGTGTTTCTGTGTGTGTGTGTGTGTGTGTGTGTGTGTGTGTGTGTGTGTGTATGTGTGTGTGTGTGTGTGTGTGTGTGTGTGTGTGTGTGTGTGTGTGTGTGTGTGTGTGTGTGTGTGTGTGTGTGCTTTTGCGTATGTGTCTGTGTTTTTCTCTCTTCTTCTGCCTCTCCATGTTGTCTGTGGACTATTATTAGACCAGACAGGCAGGTGGGAGGAAGCAGCTCAACTAGACGCCTCTTGTCATCTTTTACTTATTGATTCTGTTCTGTTTTCCAGGCCTGGGTGTGTGTGTGTGTGTGTGTGTGTTTGTGTGTGTGTGTCTGTGTGTGTGTGTGTGTGTGTGTGTGTGTGTGTGTGTGTGTGTGTGTGTGTGTGTGTGTGTGTGTGTGTGTGCATTTGTGTGTGTGTGTGTATGAATGAGTTCATATCTAATTGTAAATCTAATGAAAGCATTCAGGCAGTACTGTATACACCACATGTCTGGGGGAGCGTGCACGTGTGTGTGCGTGTGTGTATGTGTGTGTGTGTGTGTGTGTGTGTGTGTGTGTGTGTGTGTGTGTGTGTGTGTGTGTGTGTGTGTGCGTGTGTGTGTGTGTGCATTTGTGTGAGTGTGTGTGTGTTTGTGTGTGGGTGTGTGTGTGTGTTTGTGTGTGTGTGTGTGTGTGTGTGTGTATGTATGTATGCACATGTGTGTGTTGGTGGGGGTCTAGAACTGGGTGTGAAATGTAATAATGAGTATGTGTGTTAGTATGTGTTAGTATGGACTTGTTCGTTTTGTTAACGTGAAGAGATCTGTGGTTACCATGCATGGAGCCCATCAGCCACGGAGCCTCATTAAACACACACGTGTGTGTATTGATCTCCCTCATACACAGGACAGTGTGGTGGTATAGTGGGGTGTGTGGTGGTATAGTGGGGTGTTTGATGGTGTAGTGGGGTGTGTGGTGGTGTAGTGGTGTATGGTGGTGTAGTGGTGTGTGGTGGTGTGTGATGGTGAGGTGTGGGGTGGGGTGGTGTAATGGTGTGTGGTGGTGTAGTGGGGTGTGTGATCGTGCAATGGTGTGTGGTAGTGTAGTGGGGTGTGTGGTGGTGTAGTGGTGTGTGGTGGTGTGTGATGGTGAGGTGTGGGGTGGGGTGGTGTAATGGTGTGTGGTAGTGTAGTGGGGTGTGTGGTGGTGTAGTGGTGTGTGCTGGTGTGTGATGGTGAGGTGTGGGGTGGGGTGGTGTAATGGTGTGTGGTGGTGTAGTGGGGTGTGTGGTCGTGCAATGGTGTGTGGTAGTGTAGTGGGGTGTGTGGTGGTGTAGTGGTGTGTGGTGGTGTGTGATGGTGAGGTGTGGGGTGGGGTGGTGTAATGGTGTGTGGTAGTGTAGTGGGGTGTGTGGTGGTGTAGTGGTGTGTGGTGGTGTGTGTGGCGGTGTCTGTTCTTTCTCTCGTCTTTCCTCAGACAAGATCCATCAGCTCCTGACTTTCAGCAGTCTTACTACCTGACTGCTAGATCCAATTCCTTCCACTCTGTTCCAAAAGATTTCAATCTCTGTCCATTTACTACAACCATCATCAACAACTCAGGACATCAACCTACTGAGTTCAAGACAGCCAGGATGCTACCAATCCTTAAGAAGGCAATACTTGACAGTGAGCAACTACAGACCGGTATCAGTCCTACAGATCGGTATCACTACTCTCTTTTCTATCAAAATCTCTGGAACAAGCAATTTATGATAAATTATCTCTTTTCCTCGCCCAGAACCAACTCCATGATCCCAATCAGTCTTGATTCAAATGGACACACTCAACAGAAAAGGTCCTCATGCAGTCACTGAGACGTTTTGTGCTGCCAAGGCTAATACGGTGCCATCAGTTTTCATTTTCTTGGATCTTTCTGCAGCCTTTGACACAGTTAACCACAACATCTTCCTCTCTGCTCTTTCTAGCCTCAGTGTGATTGACTCTGCTTGGAAATGGTTCCAGTCATATCAGGTAACATGGAGAAGATTTACACCGAATCCATGTAAATTCTCCACTGGAGTGCACCAAGGCTCAGTCCTAGGCCCTCTTCTCTTCTCTTCTCTTTTCTTCATATACTAATTTTCTTGTTGACATCATTTCTTCTCATCATTGCTATGCTGATGACACACCCAATTCTCTCCTTCCCATATTCTGACAGGTTTCTGGCCATATCTCCGCATGCTTGGCAGATATTGCTTCATGGATGACTGCTTACCAACTGAAGCTCAACCCTAGCAACACTGAGCTTCTGTACCTTCCAGGAACCCCAAACCCACATAATGACCTCTCACAGGATGCTTCCCTGGTGCGTGTGTAGTCTCTCGTCATCTCAAAGCTGGACTACTGCAACTTCCTACTTGCGGGTCTGCTTCATTGATTCAGAATGCAGCAGCTTGACTGGTCTTCAATCCAGACCCAAAGTTCACACATCACTCTACTGCTGCGTTCTCTTCTCTGGCTTCCAGTAGCTACTCACATCAGATCTAAAACCTTGATGCTTGCCTACAAAGTCAAAAATGGACCAGGTCCTCCCTACATGATGATCATGGTGAAAGCCCAATCCCTATCACGAGCATTCCAAACCTCAAGTATGGCTCGACTTGAAACTCCATGCTTAAAGTCTCACGGAAGACAAAACTCCGGGCTATTCTCTGTCCTGGCTGCAAGATGGTGGAACGATCTTCCATTAGCTGCTCGGACTGCAGAGTCTCTTGTATTCAAACGTAGAATGAGGACTCACCTGTTTGTTATTTAAATGAGCACTAACTCCACAGATAACACTTGTCCTTGTTCTTTACATTGTATGTTTATCTGTCTACGGTTATTTACACTTCTAGGTATCAGTTTTTAATTCCTGTTGTTTGAGTCTGTGTTTATTTACAATACTGGTATTGGCATTGATTCCTCAAAGTGTCTTGAACTCTGACCTATCTGTGCTAATATCTAGGATGTATTTTTTGAACAGATGCAAAGCACTTTTTAAGTCGCTCTGGATAAGAGCGTCTGCTAAATGCCCTGAATGTAAATGTAAATGGTGTAATGTGTTGTGTGTGTGTATGTGTGTATAGTGCGATGGTGTAGTGGTGTGTGTGGTGGTGTAGTGGTGTGTGTGGTGGTGAAGTGGTGTCTGTGGTGGTATAGTGGGGTGTGTGAGGTGGTGTTGTGTGGTATGTGAGGTTGTGTGTGTGGTGTATGTGTTGTAATGGTGTGTGTGGTGGTGTAGTGGGGTGTGTGAGGTAGTGTGTGGTCTCTCTTTCTTCCCAGTTTCTCTCTTTCTCATTTTTCTTTCCGTCTCTTGTGCAGGTGCGTGTGTGGCAGAGTGCTGGTGGGGCCGGTGAGGTGGGAGGTGTAAGACTCTCTCGTCCATGTCTGCCTCCGCACCTTTAATTACACCTCAGCATGTTCGCACACTTTTAGACTCCGTGCCCAGCCCACCAACAGCCGTGCAAAGACCCAGCTCTAAAAATACAAGAGTGAGAGAGTGGCAGAGAGTGCACGGGGTGGAGGTGGGAGGGTGAGTCTATGGGGAGGTGTGAGTCTGTGGGGTGGGACTGTGAGTCTGTGTGTGTGTGTGTGTGTGTGTGTGTGTGTGTGGAGGGTGGGGGGTGGTGATCAGGTACACATGCGCCTCCGTATACGTTACAACACCAGTATGACATTCAGGCCTCATGGATAATATCCCCCCCTACTAAAATCCTTCTTCAGCTCACATCCCATTGCAGCTTCTCCACCTTCTCGCCCCCCCTCCCCCCTCTCATCACCCTCTCCCCCCTCCCTCTGTACTTTTTCAGTCTGTTCCACTCACTCATCCACCTCTTTTTCCCCCTCTCCTTTCTTCTCTCCCTCTGCAGTAATAGGAGACATGCAATCAATAACACATTAGTCTGGCCGGAAACTCTGGCAGAATTAAATATGAATGAGCTTGAGTGAGATTGAAGCACTACCTGCCTCTCTGAAAGCTCGCTGCACTCCTGGGGGAGGGGAGAACCATGCAGCTCCGTGGTAAGCACCCCTCTAATGGAAGAAACCATAAGGATGGGCAGTGGTAGCTAAATGTGTGGTAGGCATGTATTGTTCATTGAAATATGTTTAAAGAGTTTTAAAGCATACAGTCTAACGTTACATAACAATGGACTTGTTGGTTATTCATTTTAGCTTGGCTGAATAAAACATACCTGGTCTAAACAGGCTTTTGTACTGTAACATATTTGAACCATGGAGACAATCTAGAGGCACAGACAACAGATGATGTGTCCAACAAATCTGTCCCATGAAAGGGTTTACATGGACCTGAGAGAGCACACCAGAGGTGCAGCAGCCAAAACGATCCATTTGTTTCACCATCTACAGACATAATAGCACGCACATGGGAGGAATGTGTGCTGTGATTTAGTCGTGAGCCATATGTCACGTGAGATCAGACAAGGGCGCTTGTGACAGATGGAGTGATATTGTCTCCCTTTTTTTGCTGGTCTCTGATGGGAGACGCCGCCCCTCTCCTGGTCCCAGATGCGGAGAGAGGGTCAGGGCTCCCAGTCTGTCCACTGAGCAGGGTGAGCACAACCAGGCCCTCCCGTTAACCAGAGGAAGCAACGCGGAGAAGGGGCTGGAGGCACACGTTGGTCTTGATAAGGCCACAGAAAGTCTCCAAACTGCTTCTTTTTTCTGTTACTTCCACTATGTTCGGCTCTGAGTTTTTTTAAACAAAGTTTATTTTAAAGACCTTTCAGGTTTACGGACATCACGCAGACACTTTGGCTGTCTTGTCTCCTGTGTATTCATAGAGACCTTTTATATAATGATATTTTTAGCAATTATGTCACCCAGTGAGGTTCCTTTATAGGGTTTTTTGAGTACCAGTGTCAACATAACTACCTACAGCCATTAATGGAAAGAAACAGGTGTTGTATTGGGAAGAATTAGGCCATCTTATATGCATTTAACATTCAACAATTATTTTTAAATACAAATACTTTTTTACTTGTGACATAAATTTGGAGTGTTTTAGATCTGGAACATTACTGTCTTTCTGGCAGAGGTGTTTTTTTCAGAAAAAAAGCAACATATGTGACTAGTTAAAATAAAAACTGAATCAGTGGCTAACACAGTGCGCCACAGAGGGCCCAGAATTGTGCCTGAATTCCCCCAGAAACCTACAGCACTGGTCTCCCAGAGTTCACCTGAGTACCCTGCCCCTCACTCACAGATAGCAGGCGATGTTTGCTCTGGCGTGACCTGCACTTCACCGTGGAGATCCGCTATGCTTCTACAACACTCACACATGAGGGTTTCACCTCAGGAGTTGAAATCTTTCACCGGGGTCCTTCAGGTTCTGTGCATGTTATGTGGCGATGTGTACAGTACAACCCTCGTCATCGCTCGGTGAAGTTTCTCCTGCTCCTACAGGAGATGCAGTAACCCTAGAGGACAAACAGGCAGCGTGGGCCTTGTGGAGTGATTAACCAGATTTGAACACTTTGGGTGGACATTAGCCCCATCACGCACACTGCAAACTCCATTATGTGATGGACAGCTGTGTAGTGACAGATGCTGCCCTTTCCTCCGCCCACCTCCCTGGAGGCTCCGAGCAGGGGTGGGGCTGTTGAAGGAAGGGGGAGGGGCATGTCCCAAGGCTGCGCCATGACGATGCCCCTGCACCCGCATGACGCCCCCTCCACCTCAGGTGGTGTAGCCCTGACCGGACCGGTCTTCTGACCCGCCGCTCTCTGATGACGAATGTCTCCAAGAGACCATCGTTTAGAATGGAAGTGTTCTCCAAAGCACATGTTGATTAGATGTGTGTGTGTGTGTGTGTCTGTGTGTGTGTGTGTGTGTGTGTGTGTGTGTGTGTGTGTGTGTGTGTGTGTGTGTGTGTACTCTTTCAGGAAGTGCTATTGTCTCGTAATGAACCTTTATTTAACTGTGGGTTTTTCTAAGCCATTTCAACATTTCCTTGACATTTTACATATTCATCTATGATGAGGTTCTTTTGCCCCTCTGGGATTAGGAGCCTGTAAAATGAGGACTTTTGTTGTCACTACGATCATGTCCTAGCGCTTTAATAACAAGCGATGTCCTTGTCCTGTCTTCTCTCCTGATGGTCTCTTTAATTGAGTTTTGGTTGAGTATCATTGCGAGCTGTTTTCATGCGGTTCATTTCTGCCTCTCTCCTCTTTCCTCTGGGGTTGGTGCCGTGTCGTAAACAGCCTTTGTTGGCACTAGTATTCGTGTCCTGGAGCTGGGCCACCGCCAGTAAGGGGTTAACGGTGTGAGCGTGGCCATCCTGTGAGGGGCGGGGAGGGTGAAGCCGGGTGGGGGAGGCGATGCTTTAGATGGAGGCGCGTGGCGTGTGTGAGCAGGTGGATGACGGGCAGCTGAGGAACAGGGAGGGTGGGGGTCACATCCATTTTGGAGGACTCTTGGGGTTCAAAGGAACCCTGTAAAAAAAGAAAAGAAAAGGGAAAGGCAGCCCCATCTGGAGGTAGGTGGGGGCTGGGGTGTGAGAGGGATCTGGAGGGTGGGGGCTGGGGTGTGAGAGGGATCTGGAGGGTGGGGGCTGACACTCTTGCTTTTGTTCTTTCGTGATGCAGCGGGGGGGGGGGGGGGGGGTGGGGGGGTTGCTCTCTGCACAGGGGGAGGGGTAGTAGAACAATGGGGCCTGGTCGAAGAACGGAAGGGAGGCAAGAGAGGAAAAGAGAAAGAGAGGAAAAAAGAGGAGAGAGGAAAAGAGGAGAGGAAAAGAGGGGAGAGGAGAGGATTGAGATGAGTGGAGATATAAGGAGAGGAAAAGGGGAGAGGAAAAGAGGGGAGAGGAGAGGATTGAGATGAGTGGAGATATAAGGAGAGGAAAAGGGGAGAGGAGAGGAGCTATGGAGACAAAAAAGGCAGGATATGATGTATGCTACCTGCATGCAGTGAGCCAATTACATGAGGCTTTTGCAGGGGTAATGTGTACCTGACATGTTTCTCTAAACAGATGAGGCTTCAGTGAGGCTGGCTGTGTACAGACAGGCGCGTGTGTGGCTGGGTTTACAGGGTTTCTCTAAGCTTGTGTGCCCAACCACTGAGCCTTTACATATATGAGTTTTCTTATAGCCGCAATGCGGTAATATCCTAACATAATAGCCTCAATGAGAATCCATTACATCTACGACACGGTCCCTTCCAGGTTGAGCACAAGCTATCCTTCAAAATCACAAACCTTGATGCATTCTATTACAGACGATATGGACATCACATGAATCTCAATATGCTGACGCCAAGAAAATCAGCTCAATCTCATGCCGGCAGAATGCAGTGCGCCACACAGAGGTAATGGGATTTATTCCAAGCCACTCCTGTTCAGAGGGTGATGCTGGGGTCTTTTGCATTAGGTGCGGTGATGCATCACTTGTGCAGAAGAGGCTCGATGGAAAGTGGAAGAGAGATTCATTTATCTTCATTAGTACGGCCCCTGGACCAGCCTGTAGGCATGGGCACTGGGAACATGAAAATGCCCTCAAAGATGGCACATCTCTCCTTCTCTCTGTTTTTCTCTCTGTTCTTTTTCTCTTCTCTCTGTCTCATTCTCTCTCTTCCTCTGTTTCCCTCCAACAGATCATAGCCTCTCCCAGACTTACTCATATTACCTAGGCGAGGGTAATCAGTGCTGCATACACCTGAAACACACATGCATGCACAGGCCTGAACACACACACACACACACACACCCACCCAGCTACATATTCTGTCAGGTGGGTGCTGGTTACAGAAGGTGTGGGCAACCTACAGAAGGAGGTGTAGCAGCTCTCCGTGGTGCTGAACAGATGGCCCACCCTGGAGGACCGAGCCACAGGTGGCTGGTGAGGTTGAACTCAGCCAGGGAGAGGGGAGCCCCTAACAGCACAGAGCACAGAGGGGAGGGGAGTCTCACCCTCTGGTCCCAAATGCCTCTCTTCTCTCACAAACAACCAGGCTGATGAAAACCTCAAAGCCCATTTAATTATAGGAGGGGAGTAAATGTTATATTAAGAAGGTCTGACATGCAGAGATTATATTTTATAGAACATAACAAAAATATTTTTGTTTGACTCTACAGGCTATAATTTGTGTCCCTCAAGCACCAGATGAATAAAGTCACAGGACAAATCCAACATTGTCCTTCAGAAGAGCTCAAGTGTGTATTAATGGATTGTACATTGCTGTGGATGGATGATCTAATTATTCACAATGTTGAAGGGAAATATGAGAGATATCGTTCTGAAATATGCACAATGCATAGCACAATAGGTGGTTTGGTTGAATCATGTCTGGACACCGCCTTTTCAGGCTGGATGGCTTTCCATCACAAACACTTGTGGTGTACATTGCCCCCTGGTGGCCAGAAATTGTTACCTGTATTTACAGGTTTGTGAAGTTCATTGTATTTATGAGTTTCATGCCTGAAGGTTCAAGGCTTGGATGAATATACCTTTTAGTAAATGGCTATACTCCAAAACACTGCGAGATTTACCTTATGACCATTTTAACGTGGTGCACTTTATGACTACAGCTGACTGTTATGGCCTGGTGGTTAGGGAACTGGTCTTGTGATTGGAGGGTTGTGGGTTCGATTCCCAGACAGGCCATGACTGAGGTGCCCTTGAGCAAGGCACCTAACCCCAACTGCTCCCCGGGCGCCGGGCTAGGGCTGCCCACCGCTCTGGGTGTGTGTGTTCTAACTGCACAGATGGGTTAAAAGCGGAGGACAAATTTCGATTGGGGTGTAAAAAATCACAATTGACAAAAATGGCTCATTTCTTCAAAATGTTTCACCAATGGAAATAACACTGGAAAGGCGATACAGGTGCCAGTAGCATTGATTTCAAATCTGTACGACGGGTTTCAAACTAAGTAAATTAGGTATTTGGCCGTTGAAGGAATCATTTATTTCCGTTCTTCCCAGCATTCGTCTGTAACGGTACTCAGTCACGTTTTAATCGTTTTGGCTAAGGTCCAAAGGCAGGTGCGTCAATAGAACCGGTTTGGTGAGACCTTGTGCTTGGTCGTGTTGTCTCCTAACCGCTAGGGGGAGCCGGTACGCACTATTCCGGACACAAGGAAGCAATGTCCAAGTAACACACGACAATTAATCCAAGTTATAAGAGAGTTTCGGAGGACAGGCAGGCTTGGATGGCATCGCTGACGAGCGAGCGAAGAGCGTTTGCTCACAAGATTAACAGGTCCGTACGGTCTTCTGTGCACATTTAACGAGAGATAACAGATAAGGGTGTAATTCTGCACACTGGTCGTTAGGTCGGAATAACCGACAGGACAGCCGCGACGGTCCGGCTCGGGTGGACCTTTTGTTTCGGTTACAGAAAGACTCCTGATTGATCTGAAATTGGTTTATTTTCCTATGTCAAAAAAGATTTAGTCATTTAACAGCCTGTATTAGCCAGGATAGAGCTCGCAGCAGGATGATCGCAGTATCTGGGAAAGTTGTGTGTGTGTGTGTGTGTGTGTGTGTGTGTGTTGGTGAGGTGAAGCTGGGTGGACTGTACTGTCGAGGTCTAGCAACATACTTTTAATGGCCGACAAAATATCAACATGTGTTCCGTTAAGTCCGTTGATCATTGTATTTGGAGGTCCAGGTGTTGAAGGTTGGGCAGCTAGCAGCTCACGGTGTCCAGGGTTAACGTGAGTGTGTCCGCCTAACGCAGCCGCAGGTCCGCTCCGTCTGCGCAGACCCGTCAGAACCTTCATCTTACTGCCACTTCCGGTCTGGAGCCGGGATTATACCCGCGCGCTCTCTCAGCCTCGGTGTTGTCTCTAAGGAAACTTCCCAAACGTTAATAAAGTCTTTACGGGAGCTGCCAAGCGATGTTCAGTGGCTAGTGGAGTAGTTCAGTAGTGCAGTAGTTTGGTAGTTCAGTAGTTCACTAGTGGAGTAGTTCACTAGTGGAGTAGTTCAGTAGTCAGTGGAGTAGGCCAACTCTGCCTGCAAGAGTCTGATACAGGACTGAACACTCGTTTTACCATGTAGGTGAACTCTGAGTGAAAATCACACTGAAATCTCATCACTCATAAATACTTAACAGCAATTCCAGTATCCCGTGTTGTGGCTGCAATTTGGATTGGGGATGAAGGTTTTTCTTCTTCCTGTATGAGTTTTATTTTGTATGTCTTAACAGCCGTTGTTTTTATGAAGTACATTTATTGTAGTTGTTTTAGTGGTGGGTTTTCATCTGAGCAGCACCAGCTATCTGCCTGTTGCTGACGCCGAGTTCATTGTCTAAGCACAGGATACAGGAAGGGGGAGCCGTCCTGTCCGGATCTTTGGGCTTTGGCATAGACATCGTTTCCCTCTTCCACCCAAAGTGAGAAATGTACTTCCATTAAATCCATTCTAGCTCTTCTGGAAGGACTTACAGACTGTGTGAAAACAGGTCCATGTATTTCTTTGTACGCTGCTTTGTCTGGAACGTTTTAGTACCGTCACATCCGTATTCGGTTTCTAGATTTCTCACAGGGACAAAGGGTCACATCCTCCATGGCTTGATTGCCCGCTAACTCATGGTGTTTGGAGGTTGGGACAGATCCATTTGTGTTGAGCAGGACTGGCGTGAGTGCTGCAAGAGGGTCAGGTTCAGCCCGTTGGGGTCCAGTTAGAGGGACTGTTGAATTTGAACCATAAATGGATGTTCCTATGGCAACGACCATCACTCGTCTCTCTCTCTCTCTCTCTCTCTCTCTCTCTCTCTCTCTCTCTCTCTCTCTTTACATTCATTTACTCTCTCTCTCTCTCTCTCTCTCTCTCTCTCTCTCTCCTGTCTCTATCTCTCTCTCCTGTCTCTCTATCAGGACCATAGCTGCAGAGGTGCGGAAGCAGGTATCTAGAGAGTATGGCTCTCCTCAGATGTCCAAAAAACGAGCTGGAGTTCATCAGCAGGTGCGTGAGTGCATGTGCGTGAGTGCGTGTGCGTGAGTGTGTGTGTGTGTGTGTGTGTGTGTGTGTTTCAGGGGGGAGGGGGGGGGGTTCTTCCCCATACCAGTTGAGTTGTAGGTTTATGTGCGGAGTCAGAAAGGGGAAGTGGTAATCTTAACAAACCACAATCACTCTCCCTTCTGCCCCCGTCAGCCTCTCTGTTTTCCACCCCCAACCAACTTCTCACATACCTGTAGCAGCCCAAAGGCTTGAGTGTTTGTGTGTGTGTATCTGGGTAGTAAAGGTGTGTGTAGGGCTGTGTAAGAGTGTGTGAGTGTGTCTGTCTGTGTTGTCAGGACCTTTTGTCCTAAAAATATACAAAACCCACAATGTGAGGAAACCAGAGAAAAGTGGAGGTAACTTTTTTTTTTTTTTTTTTTTTTTTTTTTTTTTTTTTTTTACACACAAAGCTGTTTTATAGAAAGGGATCATTTTCATACAGAAGTGAGGTTTTGGTTTAGGACTGTGCTTAGATAGTTGGAAAACAGGAATTACTTGTATGTAACTACACACACATTTATGTACGTATGTATTACACTTTTTATTGCATAAAGTATTGTGCAAAACTCTTAGGTCACCATTAGGTTTGTTGTTTTAGCAACAGTATAAGCATGTAATTATTAGAAAGGTGTATGCAATATTAAATCAGAAAAAAATGAGGAAAAACCAGCTTCACACCTCAGCATAGCGGCAAGGATTTAGTTTGACTTCCCTTTGCACTCGTAGGAAGAGTTGAAACCAAAGGAACTTTAAATCAAAATGAAAAGTAATAGGACCTCTGAGGGCAAAGGAGGAGAAGAAACCCTCCTAAGAAAGGGCTCGTCCTGCCGCCCCAGCCAGGCAGACGGGTGGAGGCGGCACTGAGACTCCACCCTGACTTGGCTAGCAGTGGATGTGCTGGGTGAGAGTGAGAGATGAGTGATTTTCAGTACTTAGACTGGCTCATCTTTTCTGAGGATTCAGTCCTGAGACTGGCAGATCCTTTCTGGGGATCTAGTACTGGGACTGATCCTTTTGAGGATCCAGTACCGGGTCTGGTGGGGATCTTTTGGAGGATCCACTACTGAGGATCTGCTACTAAGGCTGGTGGATCCTCTCATGCTGCTGTCCTATCTGTCACCGTCCTAATCCCTTGAGCCGTGTGCAACCCTTGGGCCCCACCCTTCCACGTGTGTGTCTGTGTGCGTGTGTGTGTGTGTGTGTGTGTGTGTGTGTGTGTGTGATCCTCATCCAGGTGCCCCTGACGGAGGTGGTGGAGCCAGTAGACTATGAGGAGTATGTGAGTAGCCACCCCACTGAGCCCGGGCCGCTCCGTCAGCTGTTGGAGTTCCCCAGCGATGACCTGCAGCTCATCCTGCAGGAGAGAGAGTGTAGCACACTGGAGACAGCGCTGCCTGAGGAGGAGTATGTGTACACACACACACACACACACACACACACACACACACACACACACACACACACACTGGAGCCAGCGCTGCCTGAGGAGGAGTATGTGTGTACACACACACACACACACACACACACACACTGGAGCCAGCGCTGCCTGAGGAAGAGTATGTGTGTGCAAACGGACACACACAGGCACAACGCAGTACTCTATTAAAATGATGGAGGAGGTTTGATGTTGGTTGAGACCTGTGTGTTTTCCTCCAGTACGCTGGACAGTAGAGTTCGAGATGCTGTGGGAGTCTACACCGACCACTGGCTGATCATCCAGAGACGGTGGGTGTGGCTGTTCCCTGCATGGCCCCTCCCCCACCCCAGCACACTTTCATTTGTGTTTTCCTTCTTCAGTGATTGGTGCACTCTTCCTGACCAGTTATGATTCTTGCTTGTAATTGGGTGGCCGTGTCCAAGGACCCCACGAGGTCCACTTGTCAGGGTTCAGAATGGTAAACACCATGGTAGTCATCATTCACTATTGTAGGGCTATTGTAGTGATGCCAGAGCTTCTGCCCCCAGATACCAGCACTACAGCACCGTACAGACTCCTCACAACAGCGAGCGTCAGAGGGAGCGTCAGCGCGGCCTCCTCAAGCAGACCTTTGAGCTGGACGAGACTGCCGCTGCTGACCGGCAGGACGACCAGGTGAGGTCACCTGTGTGAAGGCGACCGCAGCTGTGGTCGTTGTCAGTATTTCTGCAGCCTAAGGCTCGGCCGTCTGTGTGCTAGGATGATCCTAAGCGGAGGTCCGTGTCCATGGACGACACCCCGCGGGGCAGCTGGGCGTCTAGCGTCTTCGACCTGAAGAACTCCTCCCCCGATGTCCTGCTTCCGTCCCTGCTGGACCGGGCCACCGCGGAGGACGTGGACCAGCGCAACGCCGAGAGCCGCCAGCAGGGACGACATCCTCACTTCCTCGCCCTGTACTCGGCGCCGGACGAGGTGGGCCGCCCTGATGCTAGTACTTCTGTGCGTTCAGTCCGTTCCGGACTCCAGTGCACCTGAGCCTGTCAGTCATGCTCTGATTGCTTGATTTCCTGGTTCAGTTGTACGAGGACATTAGGGGTGTCACAATTTCGATATTAAATCGAAATCAATCAAAATTATGTAACGATCTCGAGCCTCGAAGTCAAAAAGAGGATTGACGATCCCTCCCTCTAAGCTACGCAAGCACCCACACTACGCAAACTTAAGCCTGGTTTAAACTAGACACATCGTGAGGGTCCACGCGCCAAAAATGACGTAATCACGATGGCTCCGCCCGTGCGCGCTGGGGAATTGCGCGGTCGTGCACCTCTCGAATTTTGTAACTTTGCGCGCACCGCGCTTCAGCACAATGAACCAAGTCATGTTTTCTGGGCTCATACACCTTTACAAGGTGGATTTAAAGCACCTAATTAAGTTAAATATTTATACATATACTCGTAATGATTCGAAATAATTCGCTTTTTCATCACATTATTTAATGGTTGTTTATTTTCAAAACGCCCAATCTTAATGTCTTCACGTTCACTCATGTTTCGTCCTGAAATTACAAGAGGCTCATATTTGTTAACGTAATACAAGAGAACTGTTCAGTCAGACAGCTATTTGTTGTGAAACTTTCAAACATTTTCAAGTACTTTAGCCTAAATCTCAGCACTTTTCAAACTTGGAACACAATGCAACATTAATTTTTGTCAGGTAAATGTTCCTTCCCCTGTTTTTGAGGGGTGTTCCTTTATACTACCACATATTGTTTCGGAGAACACTGCAAAGAATATTAACGCCTCTGCCGTTTGCGCGAGGTGTGCGGAGTCGCGTGCTACAGTCACTCGCGAAAGTATAATCCATAATAAATAATCCAGCCATGACGCATCTCAGGGATTACGTCACACGCAGCGCCGTGCGGCCATTACGGTTATTTAAACAAATTTAAACATGGGTCTGTGGCGGGAGCTGAGTGCAGAGCGTTGAGGAGCGATTTCGATTGGAGGATCGTGCTCTCTGAGATTTTTTATTATTAAATTTTTTTGCTGATGCTGGTCCAGCATGGCACGTGCCAGTGATTATGTCTCGGCGTGCCAACAGTGGCACGCGTGCCATAGGTTGCTGACCCCTGCCATAGTCTAATCTAAAACTGGCATAGGCCTCTCTGAGGTAAATCAAGAATCGAATCGAATCGTGACCCTAAAATCGGAAATACAGTCGAATCGAGGATTTAGAGAATCGTGACATCCCTAGAGGACATAGAACGAAACAAAAACCAGGGCTAGATGCAGCTCCCTCAGGACTGGGCTGAGAACATCTCTCCTGTGTTTCTTAACCAGGCCTCAGGAGCCCATGAGCCAGCCCATGTTTTTGCTCCAACCCAGCTCTCAGTGGTCTGTAGCTGGTATTCAGGGACTGGGAGAGAGTAAAACCTGGACTGGCTCTGGTTCTTGTGGAATGGTTGGAGATACGCTGCCCTGTGTGGTAGTGTGTGTGGAGATTGTGTGGCTTTAAAGCAGATAGCACGTGTTTTCTCTCTGTTCCTCTATGAAAGTACTGACATTCTAAGTCCCAAACCTGACGGTAGCGGGCAGACAGAGTTTCACCTTCCCAAACCGTCTGTCTGGACGATCGTCTCTCTCAGTTCTAGCTGCCTTGCTTGACGTGTTATTGTCGTCTCTCAGTACCATAGCGGCTGCCTGTGTACACATTACTCTGACACTGTTGTCATGGCACTGTTGTCATGGAGCTCACTGCTTCAGTGTGTGTGTGTGTGTGTGTGTGTGTGTGTGGTAGGATGAGGCAGTGGAGAGGTGCTCTCTCCCTGAGGTGCCAAGGGAACACACAGGCCAGAGGATCATGGTGAAGTGTCTCTCTCTCAAGTGAGTTTAGTCTTCCGTCTTCTGTCCACACACACACAGCGTGTCCGGTGTCCTGTGGGACTCATGAACTATCTCCTGCTCTGTTGCTCTTTCTTACAGGTTTGAAATAGAAATTGAACCGATATTTGGGAGTCTGGCCCTGTATGATGTGAAAGAAAAGAAAAAGGTAATAATGTCTCTAAATGTCTCTGTCCACGTGGTTCACATACGCGTAGGTGAATATACCGTGAATATTCATGAGTCTCAGGTGTACAGGTGTGTGTAGTGGTTCTGTTCCTGGTGCTTTGAGAAGTTCCCTCCTTTAGTGGAGGGGAAGTCGTGTCTCCATCAACATCCACATTGTGTCTGCTGTCAGATTTCAGAGAACTTCTACTTTGACCTGAACTCTGACCAGATGAAGAGTCTCCTCCGCCCCCACACCCCCCACACCGCTATCTCCACCCTGGCACGCTCTGCCATCTTCTCCATCACCTACCCCTCTCCCGACATCTTCCTGGTCATTAAGGTATGGCCACCAGGGGGAGCTGTGGGCTAGCTGGAGCTGCTGTTCACCAGTGTTGGCATGGTCACCGTTACACTCGTAGCAGATACTGGCACTGTTCTTGGTGTGACTCGTGTGTGTGTGTGTGTGTGTGTGTGTGTGTGTGTGTACATGTTTCAGCTGGAGAAAGTCTTGCAGCAGGGAGACATAGGAGAATGCTGTGAGCCATATATGGTCATGAAGGAATCTGACTCCACTAAAGTAAGTGTGTGTGTGTGCGCGCGCGAGTGTGCGCGCGCGAGTGTGTGCGCGCGAGTGTGTGTGTGTGCATGTGCGCAGCAGCATGGGTTTGCATGTATGCGTGTGCATGTGCCTCCCGGTGTGTGTGTGTGTGTGTGTGTGTGTGTGTGTGTGTGTGTGTGTGTGTACATCTCTCCTGTGCTGGTACTGGGGCGTTGAGGTGTGTCTGCTCTTCATGGCTCATGTTACTTTCCAGTTATTTCTCAATTTTTGTCCTGCTGCAGTGTTTGCTTTTCTGTTTTGAAATGATCGAAGTCCAATAAACTGTATCGGTGTGTCTGCACGTCCTGCCTGGTCCAGCAGAGCAGAAATGGAGCCGTGTTGATTTTGGCCTAATGGGTTGTCTGTCTTATTTTCATTACTTGATGTGTGTGTGTGTGTGTGTGTGTGTGTGTGTGCCCCCCAACCATGTCTATGCGCGTGTGTGTGTAGCACAAGGAGAAGCTGGAGAAGCTACGTCAGCAGACGGAGCAGGCGTGTGGGCGCTTGGGCCGCTTCCGCATGCCCTTCGCATGGACCGCCATCCACCTGCTCAACATCGTGAGCAGCGCCGGGGGGTTGGACCGCTCCGACTCGGACTCCGACACAGGTCAGTCCCCGCTCCGCCCGGGCCCTCCGCGTGAGCCCTCCGCGTGAGCCCTCCGCGTGTGCCCTCCTCGTGTGTCCAACGCCATGACCAGCCACTTTCTCCTTCCTGCAGAACGCAAGAGCGCGTGGAGCGAGCGTAAGAAGAGGGGGGCTGAGCGCGTGAGCGTGGGTGAAGACCTCTGCAGCTTCACCAACTTCCGTCCGGCCACGCTCACCGTCACCAACTTCTTTAAACAGGCCAGTCTGCCTCCCACAGCTCATCACATGTTCCTCGTCCAGCCGTAACGGGTTGGACTGGCACACGTGCACAAACACGCCCGGCTCAGCCGCGGGACTCGTCCTGCCTGCTCAGTGACGCAGGACTCGGCAGGTTTGTGCAGGCGGGACTGTCCTGCCCTAGAAATGCTTGTCTGGTTTTACACTTACAGACGTTCCTTCCACAGGTAACACAGTCTTGTGCTTATAAACGCGAGACACGACAGATTCATTCCACACCTTTTAACCTTCTCACAAACCACAAACCAAATTTATCAGGGAGATCACAGTGACAGTTGACATTCAGTGCAAATCACAGTTTTCCGTGTGTGTGATATTACATAAATTAGTGTGTGTGTGTGTGTGTGTGTGTGTGTGTGTGTGTGTGTGTGTGTGTGTGTCCGTCCTGCAGGAAGGTGACAGACTGAGTGATGAGGATCTGTACAAGTTTCTGGCGGATATGCGGAGGCCGACGTCTGTGTTACGGCGTCTCAGACCTGTAACAGGTACACACTACCACTCCCACCTCCTTTAGGGGTGGAGACACTCATTTAGGAGCCCCTCCCCCTTCTGTTCCCTTCACACGCTCTCCCCTCTCTCTTTCTCTCTCTGTCTCTCTCTGTCTCTCTCTCTCTTTCTCTCTGTCTCTCTCTCTCTCTATTTAAAGCATTCAGCCGTCATGTACCATGCCAAGTAAGACTCTTTAATTCCCTGTACATAAAGCTGTTTTAATCACTGTTTTTCAAATCTACATTCTCCGTTTCTCCCTCTCTCTCCCCCCTCTCTCTCTCTCTCCCTCTTTCTCTCTCTCCCTCTCCCTCTCTCTCTCTCTCCCCCCCCTCCTCTCTCTCCCTCTTTCTCTCTCTCTCCCTCTCTCCCTCTCCCTCTCTCCCTCCCTCCCTCTCTCTAGCCCAGCTAAAGGTTGATATTTCTCCTGCTGCTGACTCTTCCCCGTACTGTTTGTCTCCTGAGCTGCTGCACGTGAAGCCCTACCCAGACCTGCGTGTGCGGCCCACCAAGGAGGTGCTGGAGTTCCCCGCACGTCACGTGTACACTCCTCACACCACGTACAGGTCTGACCCCACACACACACACTCCTCTGACCCCACACACACCTCACACCACGTACAGGTCTGACCCCACACACACACACACACACACACACACTCACTCCTCACACCACGTACAGGTCTGACCCCACACACACACACACACACACACTCACTCCTCACACCACGTACAGGTCTGACCCCACACACACACACACACTCCTCACACCACGTACAAGTCTGACCCCACACACACACACACACTCCTCACACCACGTACAAGTCTGACCCCACACACACACACACACACTCCTCACACCACGTACAAGTCTGACCCCACACACACACTCCTCACACCACGTACAAGTCTGACCCCACACACACAAACTCACTCCTCACACCACGTACAGGTCTGACCCCACACACACACACACACTCCTCACACCACGTACAGGTCTGACCCCACACACACACACACACACACACACACACACACACACACACACACACACACACACACACACACACTCTTCACACCACGTACAGGTCTGCCCCCCCCCCCCCCCCCACACACACCACGTACAGGTCATCCCCCCCCCCCCCCCCCCCCCACTACCTCACTGCTGAAGTCTGGGAAGATGTCTGCTCTGTGTAGAACATGACTGTGTTCGAAATAGCCTACTACATACTGCATACTGGACTCAGTATATACTGGATACTGCATACTGGTCTTCGTAGTAGTATGCAGTACAGTGTCCAGTATGCAACAAAACAAAAGCAAAGCATACTACGGGGTCACGTGCAGAGGTGGGCAGTAACGAAGTACATTTACTTAAGTACTGTACTTAAGTGCAGTTCTTGAGTATTTGTACTTTACTTAAGTTGATTTTTTTAAAAATACTTATGACTTTCACTTCACTACAGTTGAATAACAAATACAGTACTTATCACTCCACTACATTTCTGTCCAGCTCTCGTTACTCGTTACTTCCACACACAACTCTCCTCCCCTCCCCCGATAGTATTTCTCCTCCCCTCCCCCGATAGCTTGGAGGGTGATTTGAACCTGGACTTGGTGGCGAGTGTAAATTGTTGATCGGGGGGTGGCGAACGTTACCGGGGCGGTGAAAAATGGACACAAATTAAGTATTATATCGCGATCGCCGGTGGTTGATAGATATAGATCAGAGGTAAATAAACTGGATTTTTTTTCGGCGTGAGATATCTGAACTGTGGCGTGAGAGCGTGTGAAAACGGTCAAATGCGTGTGTCTCACGCTCAATGCGTGAGAGCTGGCAACCCTGGCATGCTCTTTTGCACCCATGGCCGTATCTCGACAAAATGTTCCAGTTTTCTGAACGGATGAATCATTCCTCTCGTTTTAAATGCATGCTTTGTTTGCCAAAAACAAACTATATCACTGCATACCAAAATTCACCGTCCCACCTGAGGAAGTATATTACGGTATGCAGCCTAAATGTTGTTAAGTGACTATGTAGTCAGAGGAGCTTTGCAGTAAGGCTAGTGAAATGACTTTGCCTGCTCACTCCACTGCTAGGTCTGCTAGGATCACTATAAATAATGTTAACATTATATTGGCAAGTAATTCAAACTACGGAAACATCAATAAGGGAAACCGTGTGGGTTAATCGAATCTTGTCAAATAATGTTTCCATTCTAATGTCAGTGTAGAATTAATGTCAATAATTCTAATGTGGCTGTGATTTCTAGTTTGAAAAGAGTTTGTTAGCATGTTGGGTGGCATGGAGTTGGTGGGCTTTAGCCATACTGCAAAAGGTTGTAGCAAGGTTAGACTACTAAGATGCCACACTGCTAATTTTACT